>NW_027278162.1:27500-42500 GCF_030028105.1 Mobula birostris
AGCGCCGCGCCCCTCCGCCGCGAGGGCCGCGAGTTCGTCGTCGCTTCTGACCGCCGCCTTGCTCGGGACTGTCGCCTGCCTCGCCGAGGCGTTGCCGTGTGGTGTGTTGCCAGCGTTGAGCCTCTGTGCGCCGCCGCGAGACCGAGTGGCGAGGCGATCGAGGAGGTTAGGAGGCGAAGGAGAGATGGAGAGCGAGAGAGGGTCGACGGGACGGGGTGAGCAACCCCGCTCCCGGCGAGCTCGACAGGGAAAGAGGGCCGCGCCTCTACCGTGCCTCGCACGCACGGGAGGGGTCGGCCTCGCGCCGCGGCGCGTCCCTGGCGTGTGCACCTCTTCCGCCGCTCGGCTCACCCCGCACCGCCTACTCGCTGCGCCCGCTCGCTTCGGTCCGCGCCGGCGTCCGTCGGTGCTCTCGGGAAGCGAATTCAGCCGAGCCCGGGTCTCGCCCGTGCACCGCGGGGTGCAAGGGGAGCCAGCCAGCCAGCCAGACAGACAGCCAGCCTTCGGTCGGCCTGCGCGAGCCTTCTCGCCCGCCTGCTGCCGGCCGTCGCGCACTGCACTGCCTTGCCTGCCTGCCTGCCTGCCTGCCCTGCGCCCCCCTGGCGTGGCCCGGCCGGCGCTCGGTTCTCTTCTGCCTACGACCTCAGATCAGACGTGGCGACCCGCTGAATTTAAGCATATTACTAAGCGGAGGAAAAGAAACTAACGAGGATTCCCTCAGTAACGGCGAGTGAAGAGGGAAGAGCCCAGCGCCGAATCCCCGGCCGCCTGGCGGTCGCGGGAAATGTGGCGTATAGAAGACCTCCTTTCTCCGACGACGCTCGGGGGCCCAAGTCCTTCTGATCGAGGCCTAGCCTGTGGACGGTGTGAGGCCGGTAGAGGCCCCTGGCACACCCTGACCTCGCTCGGTCGGTCGCTCTCTCCGGATTGCGGCCGCCGTGGCCCCGGCACGGGGACCTCCGGCCCTTACCTTGTCCTCTCACCCCACCCACGACCAGCCGCACCTGGCCAAGGCGTCTGGCGGCGGGCGGGCGGGAGGCTGGAGTTCGGGCCCGGGGCCTCGAGTCGGGCAGCCCGGCGGTGCAGCCGAGGAAGTGGCCGCTGAGCGCAGGCGGGCGGGCGGCAGGGCGTCGTCCTCTAACGGCGGCGCGCGCGGGCGCGTCGGACACACAACCCCCCCGGGGAGGCTTGGCGGGCACCGCTCTCGCAGGTCGCTCTTCTCCGGTCGGAGGGCGCAGCCGCTGCGCGCGGTACCCTCCCGCTTTCTCCTCTCTCTCCGGCCTCGCCTGGCGCGGCACGAGTGGGGCGCCCCCGGCCAGGGCGCCCTGCCTGTCCGCTCAGCGTGCGCTGGGAGTTGGGAGACTGTCGGGGCGGGCAACCGCGGCGTCGGCCTTCGCCTCATCCGGCTAGCCGGAGTGGAGCGCGCCGTGCAGCGTGGTGTCCACGGCCCCCGTCGGTCGGCAGCTCGGCCAGCTGCTCGACCTTCGGGGCCACCTCCTCCCTGCCTTCCTCGCCGGCCGTCGGTTAACCAGTTGCCCAGGCTGGACTTGGTGCGTGCGGGAAGACGGGTGCTGCTGTGGCCTCGGTTACCGAGTTGCCCCGACTGGACTTGGTGCGTGCGGGAAGACGGGTGCAGCTGTGGCCTCGGTTACCGAGTTGCCCCGACTGGACTTGGTGCGTGCGGGAAGACGGGTGCTGCTATGGCCTCGGTTAACGAGTTGCCCCGGCTGGACTTGGTGCGGGAAGAGAGAGGTGGAATTGTGGCTCGGGTTAACGAGTTGCCCGGGCTCTCCGCCGGCTGCGGGCAGTTTTGGTTAACGAGTTGCCCAGCCAACTTTTTGGCGCGGTTAGGGGCATAATTAGTGTTGTCCCCCTTGGCGGTAAAGTTAGGCGCCTCTTCGTTAACCGGCGCCGCTGCGTTAGCCGAAGCTCGCCTCGGTCGGTCGGTGGGCGGCCCTCCGGCGGGATTGCTCCCACCGTGGATGGATGGCGCGCCTCGACCGGCCAGAGGCCGTGGAACCCGCCCGCCCGAAAGTCCCAAGTTGTGACTCGAGACATCGGGTAGGCGCGGGGAGCTCCGGTGGTCCGGCCGAAAATGCCGCCGCCCGGCCGGCACAGCCCTCCGAATCGGTCCCCAGGCGGACTTCCGCCAGTGGGAATTGGTCCGAAAATTCGTACGGGCAAAGTTGAGATTCGGCCGTAAATGCCGCCACGCGGCCCGGGTTAACGATGTGGGGAGGCCCGTGCCGCCTGTCGACCACTCCTCGGTGATCGTGAAAACCGCCTCCCCATATATCTGCAGGAACCCCGCCAATGCCCCCGTACAGAAATCGCATGTGTCAAAGGGGCGGCCGAACTTGACCCCGGCGGCCGGGGCTCTGGAACTCCCGGCCGGCAGTGGCCGGCAAATCCGACCCGCATCCGGACTTCCGAGCCAGACTTGGTTAACGAATTGCACCTGGGTAACCAAAACTCCCTGGACCACCCGATCTCCGGACACATGGTTCAAGCTCACACACCCACACACCCACCCACCCACCCACCGCGCGGGCCCCGTGCGCCGTAGTATTGGAAGAGGTGGGCTGCGCCAGCTGGTTTTTTTTATCGAATTGTCAGGGTCCGGTCGGGTTAAGGATTTGACAGGGCCAGCTTGACGAAATTCAGTGAAGCGCGGGTATTCGGCGGGAGTAACTATGACTTAAGGCGGGGGGCCCATGGGCCAGCAAGGAGTTTCTGGTGAACATCGGCCGGGACATTTTCACGGCGGGGCAAGACGTAGTTGTTATTGAGGGTGAAGGGTTTGTCCTCAGCTGGTTGATTGTCGAATAGTCGGGGCTGCCGGGCCGGTTACCGATTTGCCCGGCCGGCTTGGTTACCCATTTGCCCGGGCCGGGTTGGTTAACGAATTGTCAGGTTTGGGCTTGGTTAACCATTTGCCCGGGCCGGGTTGGTTAGCGAATTGTCATGGTTGGGTTGGTTAACGAATTGTCGGGTTTGGGCTTGGTTAACGATTTGCCCGAGCAGGGTGGGTGAACACATTGTCAGGAGCGTGCGCGGTTGGTTCACGAAACTGCCTGTTCCGGGTTTCTAGAGCGTTGTCAGGCCCGGCCGGCCGGGTTATCGGCTTGCCAGACCCAACTTGACGAAATTCAGTGCGGCGCGGGTAAACGGCGGGAGTAACTATGACTCTCTTAAGGTAAGGAGGGGGGGCCCATGGGCCAGCAAGGAGTTTCTGATGAACATCGGCCGGGACATTTTGACGGCGGGGCAAGAACTAGTTGTTATTGAGGGCGAAGGGTTTGTCCTCAGCGGGTTGATTGTCGAATTGTCGGGACTGCCGGGCCGGTTAGCGATTTGCCCGGCCGGCTTGGTTAACCATTTGCCCGAGCCGGGTTGGTTACCGAATTGTCAGGGTTGGGCTTGGTTCACCATTTGCCCGAGCCGGGTTGGTTAATGAATTGCCATGGCCGGGTTGATTAACGCATTGTCAGGGTTGGGCTTGGTTAACGATTTGCCCGAGCAGGGTGGGTGAACGCATTGTCAGGAGCGTGCGCGGTTGGTTCACGAAACTGCCTGTTCCGGGTTTCTAGAGCGTTGTCAGGCCCGGCCGGCCGGGTTAGCAGGTTGCCAGACCCAACTTGACGAAATTCAGTGCGGCGCGGGTAAACGGCGGGAGTAACTATGACTCTCTTAAGGTAAGGAGGGGGGGCCCATGGGCCAGCAAGGAGTTTCTGATGAACATCGGCCGGGACATTTTGACGGCGGGTCAAGAACTAGTTGTTATTGAGGGCGAAGGGTTTGTCCTCAGCTGGTTGATTGTCGAATTGTCGGGACTGCCGGGCCGGTTACCGATTTGCCCGGCCGGCTTGGTTAACCATTTGCCCGAGCCGGGTTGGTTAACGAATTGTCAGGGTTGGGCTTGGTTAACCATTTGCCCGGGCCGGGTTGGTTAATGAATTGCCATGGCCGGGTTGGTTAACGCAGTTTCAGGGTTGGGCTTGATTAACGATTTGCCCGAGCAGGGTTGGCTAACGCATTGTCAGGAGCGTGCGCGGTTGGTTCACGAAACTGCCTGTTCCGGGTTTCTAGAGCGTTGTCAGGCCCGGCCGGCCGGGTTAGCGGCTTGCCAGACCCAACTTGACGAAATTCAGTGCGGCGCGGGTAAACGGCGGGAGTAACTATGACTCTCTTAAGGTAAGGAGGGGGGGCCCATGGGCCAGCAAGGAGTTTCTGATGAACATCGGCCGGGACATTTTGACGGCGGGGCAAGAACTAGTTGTTATTGAGGGCGAAGGGTTTGTCCTCAGCGGGTTGATTGTCGAATTGTCGGGACTGCCGGGCCGGTTAGCGATTTGCCCGGCCGGCTTGGTTAACCATTTGCCCGAGCCGGGTTGGTTACCGAATTGTCAGGGTTGGGCTTGGTTAACCATTTGTCCGAGCCGGGTTGGTTAATGAATTGCCATGGCCGGGTTGGTTAACGCAGTTTCAGGGTTGGGCTTGATTAACGATTTGCCCGAGCAGGGTTGGCTAACGCATTGTCAGGAGCGTGCGCGGTTGGTTCACGAAACTGCCTGTTCCGGGTTTCTAGAGCGTTGTCAGGCCCGGCCGGCCGGGTTAGCGGCTTGCCAGACCCAACTTGACGAAATTCAGTGCGGCGCGGGTAAACGGCGGGAGTAACTATGACTCTCTTAAGGTAAGGAGGGGGGGCCCATGGGCCAGCAAGGAGTTTCTGATGAACATCGGCCGGGACATTTTGACGGCGGGGCAAGACGTAGTTGTTATTGAGGGTGAAGGGTTTGTCCTCAGCTGGTTGATTGTCGAATAGTCGGGGCTGCCGGGCCGGTTACCGATTTGCCCGGCCGGCTTGGTTAACCATTTGCCCGGGCCGGGTTGGTTAACGAATTGTCAGGGTTGGGCTTGGTTAACCATTTGCCCGGGCCGGGTTGGTTAATGAATTGCCATGGCCGGGTTGGTTAACGCAGTTTCAGGGTTGGGCTTGATTAACGATTTGCCCGAGCAGGGTTGGCTAACGCATTGTCAGGAGCGTGCGCGGTTGGTTCACGAAACTGCCTGTTCCGGGTTTCTAGAGCGTTGTCAGGCCCGGCCGGCCGGGTTAGCGGCTTGCCAGACCCAACTTGACGAAATTCAGTGCGGCGCGGGTAAACGGCGGGAGTAACTATGACTCTCTTAAGGTATGGAGGGGGGCCCATGGGCCAGCAAGGAGTTTCTGATGAACATCGGCCGGGACATTTTGACGGCGGGGCAAGAACTAGTTGTTATTGAGGGCGAAGGGTTTGTCCTCAGCGGGTTGATTGTCGAATTGTCGGGACTGCCGGGCCGGTTAGCGATTTGCCCGGCCGGCTTGGTTAACCATTTGCCCGAGCCGGGTTGGTTACCGAATTGTCAGGGTTGGGCTTGGTTAACCATTTGCCCGGGCCGGGTTGGTTAATGAATTGCCATGGCCGGGTTGGTTAACGCAGTTTCAGGGTTGGGCTTGATTAACGATTTGCCCGAGCAGGGTTGGCTAACGCATTGTCAGGAGCGTGCGCGGTTGGTTCACGAAACTGCCTGTTCCGGGTTTCTAGAGCGTTGTCAGGCCCGGCCGGCCGGGTTAGCGGCTTGCCAGACCCAACTTGACGAAATTCAGTGCGGCGCGGGTAAACGGCCGGAGTAACTATGACTCTCTTAAGGTATGGAGGGGGGCCCATGGGCCAGCAAGGAGTTTCTGATGAACATCGGCCGGGACATTTTGACGGCGGGGCAAGAACTAGTTGTTATTGAGGGCGAAGGGTTTGTCCTCAGCGGGTTGATTGTCGAATTGTCGGGACTGCCGGGCCGGTTAGCGATTTGCCCGGCCGGCTTGGTTAACCATTTGCCCGAGCCGGGTTGGTTACCGAATTGTCAGGGTTGGGCTTGGTTAACCATTTGCCCGGGCCGGGTTGGTTAATGAATTGCCATGGCCGGGTTGGTTAACGCAGTTTCAGGGTTGGGCTTGATTAACGATTTGCCCGAGCAGGGTTGGCTAACGCATTGTCAGGAGCGTGCGCGGTTGGTTCACGAAACTGCCTGTTCCGGGTTTCTAGAGCGTTGTCAGGCCCGGCCGGCCGGGTTAGCGGCTTGCCAGACCCAACTTGACGAAATTCAGTGCGGCGCGGGTAAACGGCCGGAGTAACTATGACTCTCTTAAGGATGGAGGGGGGCCCATGGGCCAGCAAGGAGTTTCTGATGAACATCGGCCGGGACATTTTGACGGCGGGGCAAGAACTAGTTGTTATTGAGGGCGAAGGGTTTGTCCTCAGCTGGTTGATTGTCGAATTGTCGGGACTGCCGGGCCGGTTACCGATTTGCCCGGCCGGCTTGGTTAACCATTTGCCCGAGCCGGGTTGGTTAACGAATTGTCAGGGTTGGGCTTGGTTAACCATTTGCCCGGGCCGGGTTGGTTAATGAATTGCCATGGCCGGGTTGGTTAACGCAGTTTCAGGGTTGGGCTTGATTAACGATTTGCCCGAGCAGGGTTGGCTAACGCATTGTCAGGAGCGTGCGCGGTTGGTTCACGAAACTGCCTGTTCCGGGTTTCTAGAGCGTTGTCAGGCCCGGCCGGCCGGGTTAGCGGCTTGCCAGACCCAACTTGACGAAATTCAGTGCGGCGCGGGTAAACGGCGGGAGTAACTATGACTCTCTTAAGGTATGGAGGGGGGCCCATGGGCCAGCAAGGAGTTTCTGATGAACATCGGCCGGGACATTTTGACGGCGGGGCAAGAACTAGTTGTTATTGAGGGCGAAGGGTTTGTCCTCAGCGGGTTGATTGTCGAATTGTCGGGACTGCCGGGCCGGTTAGCGATTTGCCCGGCCGGCTTGGTTAACCATTTGCCCGAGCCGGGTTGGTTACCGAATTGTCAGGGTTGGGCTTGGTTAACCATTTGTCCGAGCCGGGTTGGTTAATGAATTGCCATGGCCGGGTTGGTTAACGCAGTTTCAGGGTTGGGCTTGATTAACGATTTGCCCGAGCAGGGTTGGCTAACGCATTGTCAGGAGCGTGCGCGGTTGGTTCACGAAACTGCCTGTTCCGGGTTTCTAGAGCGTTGTCAGGCCCGGCCGGCCGGGTTAGCGGCTTGCCAGACCCAACTTGACGAAATTCAGTGCGGCGCGGGTAAACGGCGGGAGTAACTATGACTCTCTTAAGGTAAGGAGGGGGGCCCCATGGGCCAGCAAGGAGTTTCTGATGAACATCGGCCGGGACATTTTGACGGCGGGGCAAGACGTAGTTGTTATTGAGGGTGAAGGGTTTGTCCTCAGCTGGTTGATTGTCGAATAGTCGGGGCTGCCGGGCCGGTTACCGATTTGCCCGGCCGGCTTGGTTAACCATTTGCCCGGGCCGGGTTGGTTAACGAATTGTCAGGGTTGGGCTTGGTTAACCATTTGTCCGAGCCGGGTTGGTTAATGAATTGCCATGGCCGGGTTGGTTAACGCAGTTTCAGGGTTGGGCTTGATTAACGATTTGCCCGAGCAGGGTTGGCTAACGCATTGTCAGGAGCGTGCGCGGTTGGTTCACGAAACTGCCTGTTCCGGGTTTCTAGAGCGTTGTCAGGCCCGGCCGGCCGGGTTAGCGGCTTGCCAGACCCAACTTGACGAAATTCAGTGCGGCGCGGGTAAACGGCGGGAGTAACTATGACTCTCTTAAGGTATGGAGGGGGGCCCATGGGCCAGCAAGGAGTTTCTGATGAACATCGGCCGGGACATTTTGACGGCGGGGCAAGAACTAGTTGTTATTGAGGGCGAAGGGTTTGTCCTCAGCGGGTTGATTGTCGAATTGTCGGGACTGCCGGGCCGGTTAGCGATTTGCCCGGCCGGCTTGGTTAACCATTTGCCCGAGCCGGGTTGGTTACCGAATTGTCAGGGTTGGGCTTGGTTAACCATTTGTCCGAGCCGGGTTGGTTAATGAATTGCCATGGCCGGGTTGGTTAACGCAGTTTCAGGGTTGGGCTTGATTAACGATTTGCCCGAGCAGGGTTGGCTAACGCATTGTCAGGAGCGTGCGCGGTTGGTTCACGAAACTGCCTGTTCCGGGTTTCTAGAGCGTTGTCAGGCCCGGCCGGCCGGGTTAGCGGCTTGCCAGACCCAACTTGACGAAATTCAGTGCGGCGCGGGTAAACGGCGGGAGTAACTATGACTCTCTTAAGGTATGGAGGGGGGCCCATGGGCCAGCAAGGAGTTTCTGATGAACATCGGCCGGGACATTTTGACGGCGGGGCAAGAACTAGTTGTTATTGAGGGCGAAGGGTTTGTCCTCAGCTGGTTGATTGTCGAATTGTCGGGACTGCCGGGCCGGTTAGCGATTTGCCCGGCCGGCTTGGTTAACCATTTGCCCGAGCCGGGTTGGTTACCGAATTGTCAGGGTTGGGCTTGGTTAACCATTTGCCCGGGCCGGGTTGGTTAATGAATTGCCATGGCCGGGTTGGTTAACGCAGTTTCAGGGTTGGGCTTGATTAACGATTTGCCCGAGCAGGGTTGGCTAACGCATTGTCAGGAGCGTGCGCGGTTGGTTCACGAAACTGCCTGTTCCGGGTTTCTAGAGCGTTGTCAGGCCCGGCCGGCCGGGTTAGCGGCTTGCCAGACCCAACTTGACGAAATTCAGTGCGGCGCGGGTAAACGGCCGGAGTAACTATGACTCTCTTAAGGTATGGAGGGGGGCCCATGGGCCAGCAAGGAGTTTCTGATGAACATCGGCCGGGACATTTTGACGGCGGGGCAAGAACTAGTTGTTATTGAGGGCGAAGGGTTTGTCCTCAGCGGGTTGATTGTCGAATTGTCGGGACTGCCGGGCCGGTTAGCGATTTGCCCGGCCGGCTTGGTTAACCATTTGCCCGAGCCGGGTTGGTTACCGAATTGTCAGGGTTGGGCTTGGTTAACCATTTGCCCGGGCCGGGTTGGTTAATGAATTGCCATGGCCGGGTTGGTTAACGCAGTTTCAGGGTTGGGCTTGATTAACGATTTGCCCGAGCAGGGTTGGCTAACGCATTGTCAGGAGCGTGCGCGGTTGGTTCACGAAACTGCCTGTTCCGGGTTTCTAGAGCGTTGTCAGGCCCGGCCGGCCGGGTTAGCGGCTTGCCAGACCCAACTTGACGAAATTCAGTGCGGCGCGGGTAAACGGCCGGAGTAACTATGACTCTCTTAAGGATGGAGGGGGGCCCATGGGCCAGCAAGGAGTTTCTGATGAACATCGGCCGGGACATTTTGACGGCGGGGCAAGAACTAGTTGTTATTGAGGGCGAAGGGTTTGTCCTCAGCTGGTTGATTGTCGAATTGTCGGGACTGCCGGGCCGGTTAGCGATTTGCCCGGCCGGCTTGGTTAACCATTTGCCCGAGCCGGGTTGGTTACCGAATTGTCAGGGTTGGGCTTGGTTAACCATTTGTCCGAGCCGGGTTGGTTAATGAATTGCCATGGCCGGGTTGGTTAACGCAGTTTCAGGGTTGGGCTTGATTAACGATTTGCCCGAGCAGGGTTGGCTAACGCATTGTCAGGAGCGTGCGCGGTTGGTTCACGAAACTGCCTGTTCCGGGTTTCTAGAGCGTTGTCAGGCCCGGCCGGCCGGGTTAGCGGCTTGCCAGACCCAACTTGACGAAATTCAGTGCGGCGCGGGTAAACGGCGGGAGTAACTATGACTCTCTTAAGGTATGGAGGGGGGCCCATGGGCCAGCAAGGAGTTTCTGATGAACATCGGCCGGGACATTTTGACGGCGGGGCAAGAACTAGTTGTTATTGAGGGCGAAGGGTTTGTCCTCAGCGGGTTGATTGTCGAATTGTCGGGACTGCCGGGCCGGTTAGCGATTTGCCCGGCCGGCTTGGTTAACCATTTGCCCGAGCCGGGTTGGTTACCGAATTGTCAGGGTTGGGCTTGGTTAACCATTTGCCCGGGCCGGGTTGGTTAATGAATTGCCATGGCCGGGTTGGTTAACGCAGTTTCAGGGTTGGGCTTGATTAACGATTTGCCCGAGCAGGGTTGGCTAACGCATTGTCAGGAGCGTGCGCGGTTGGTTCACGAAACTGCCTGTTCCGGGTTTCTAGAGCGTTGTCAGGCCCGGCCGGCCGGGTTAGCGGCTTGCCAGACCCAACTTGACGAAATTCAGTGCGGCGCGGGTAAACGGCCGGAGTAACTATGACTCTCTTAAGGTATGGAGGGGGGCCCATGGGCCAGCAAGGAGTTTCTGATGAACATCGGCCGGGACATTTTGACGGCGGGGCAAGAACTAGTTGTTATTGAGGGCGAAGGGTTTGTCCTCAGCGGGTTGATTGTCGAATTGTCGGGACTGCCGGGCCGGTTAGCGATTTGCCCGGCCGGCTTGGTTAACCATTTGCCCGAGCCGGGTTGGTTACCGAATTGTCAGGGTTGGGCTTGGTTAACCATTTGCCCGGGCCGGGTTGGTTAATGAATTGCCATGGCCGGGTTGGTTAACGCAGTTTCAGGGTTGGGCTTGATTAACGATTTGCCCGAGCAGGGTTGGCTAACGCATTGTCAGGAGCGTGCGCGGTTGGTTCACGAAACTGCCTGTTCCGGGTTTCTAGAGCGTTGTCAGGCCCGGCCGGCCGGGTTAGCGGCTTGCCAGACCCAACTTGACGAAATTCAGTGCGGCGCGGGTAAACGGCCGGAGTAACTATGACTCTCTTAAGGATGGAGGGGGGCCCATGGGCCAGCAAGGAGTTTCTGATGAACATCGGCCGGGACATTTTGACGGCGGGGCAAGAACTAGTTGTTATTGAGGGCGAAGGGTTTGTCCTCAGCTGGTTGATTGTCGAATTGTCGGGACTGCCGGGCCGGTTACCGATTTGCCCGGCCGGCTTGGTTAACCATTTGCCCGAGCCGGGTTGGTTACCGAATTGTCAGGGTTGGGCTTGGTTCACCATTTGCCCGAGCCGGGTTGGTTAATGAATTGCCATGGCCGGGTTGATTAACGCATTGTCAGGGTTGGGCTTGGTTAACGATTTGCCCGAGCAGGGTGGGTGAACGCATTGTCAGGAGCGTGCGCGGTTGGTTCACGAAACTGCCTGTTCCGGGTTTCTAGAGCGTTGTCAGGCCCGGCCGGCCGGGTTAGCAGGTTGCCAGACCCAACTTGACGAAATTCAGTGCGGCGCGGGTAAACGGCGGGAGTAACTATGACTCTCTTAAGGTAAGGAGGGGGGGCCCATGGGCCAGCAAGGAGTTTCTGATGAACATCGGCCGGGACATTTTGACGGCGGGTCAAGAACTAGTTGTTATTGAGGGCGAAGGGTTTGTCCTCAGCTGGTTGATTGTCGAATTGTCGGGACTGCCGGGCCGGTTACCGATTTGCCCGGCCGGCTTGGTTAACCATTTGCCCGAGCCGGGTTGTTTAGCGAATTGCCACGTATGGGTTGGTTAACGAATTGTCGGGTTTGGGCTTGGTTAACGACTTGACCGTGCAAGGTTGGTGAACGAATTGTCGGGGTTGGGCTTGGTTAACGATTTGCCCGAGCAGGGTTGGTTAGCGAATTGTCCGGGTCAGACTGGTTAACGAATTGTCCGGCTGGGTTGGTGCACTCATTGCCAGGACAGGGTTGTTTAATGAATTGTCCGTTCCCAGTTGGTTCACGAATTGGCAAGGCCAGGGTGGTTAAGGAATTGTCCGGGCCAGGTTGGTTAACGAATTGCCCGTCCTGGCTGGTTAACGAATTGTCCGGGCCAGGTTGGTTAACGAATTGCCCGTCCTGGCTGGTTAACGAATTGTCAGGGTCAGGTTGGTTAACGAATTGCCATGGCCGGGTAGGTTAACGAATTGCCAGAGCCAGCTTGGTTAACGAATTGTCCGGCCGGGTTGGTTAACGAATTGTCCGTTCCCAGTTGGTTCACGAATTGGCAAGGACAGGGTGGTTAACGAATTGTCCGGCCGGGTTGGTGCACTCATTGCCAGGACAGGGTTGGTTACCGAATTGTCCGTTCCCAGTTGGTTCACGAATTGGAAAACCAGGGTGGTTAAAGTATTGTCCGGGCCTGGTTGGTTAACGAATTGCCCGTCCTGGTTGGTTAACGAATTGTCCGGGTCAGGTTGGTTAACGAATTGCCAGGGTCTGGTTGGTTACCGAATTGTCCGGCCGGGTTGGTGCACTCATTGCCAGGACAGGGTTGGTTGACGAATTGCCCGTCCTGGTTGGTTAACGAATTGCCAGGGTCTGGTTGGTTACCGAATTGTCCGGCCGGGTTGGTGCACTCATTGCCAGGACAGGGTTGGTTGACGAATTGCCCGTCCTGGTTGGTTAACGAATTGCCAGGGTCTGGTTGGTTACCGAATTGTCCGGCCGGGCTGGTGCACTCATTGCCAGGACAGGGTTGGTTACCGAATTGTCAGGGTCAGGTTGGTTAACGAATTGCCATGGCCGGGTAGGTTAACGAATTGCCAGAGCCAGCTTGGTTAACGAATTGTCCGGCCGGGTTGGTTAACGAATTGTCCCGGCCAGGTTGGTTAACGAATTGCCAGAGCCAGCTTGGTTAACGAATTGTCCGGCCGGGTTGGTGCACTCATTGCCAGGACAAGGTTGGTTAACGAATTGCCCGGTTCCGAATGGTTAACGAATTGCCCGGTCCCGGTCGGTTCACGAATTGCCCGCCCGCTGATTGTTAACTTTTCGCACCGGCGGGGGATGGCTTGGGTAACGAGCCTCCAAGATCTGTCGGTTAACCATTTGCCCGGTGGCAATTCGTTAACCAAGTCCGCTCCGGAAGTCTGGATGGGGGTCGGATTTGCCGGCCGAGGCCGACCCGGAGTTCCAGAGGCTCGGCCGCCGGGGTCAGATTCGGCCGCCCCTTTGACACATGCAATTTCTGTACGGGGGCATTGGCGGGGTTCCTGCAGATATATAGGGAGGCCGTTTTCACGAGTTGTTGAAGTATTCGGTAGATGGCACCGGCCTCCCCAATTGGTTAACCCGGGCCACGCGGCAGCTTTTCCGCACGATTCCGAAGATTGCCGGTATGGATTTTCGGACAAATACCCAATTGCGGAAGTCTGTCAGCGGGACCTATTCGCAGGCCCATGCCGGCCGAGGGGCGGCATTTTCCGTATGACTACCGGTGCTCCGGCCGCCGAATGGAAACCTTGCCCGAATGAATTTCTGACAAAGTCCCGAGGCGGGAGCCAGTAAGGGGACGTATTCGGCGGGCCGTGCCGGCCGAGCGGCGGCATTTTCGGAGGGACAACCGCAGGTCCCGCCGTCGATCCGAGACCTTGGCTGAAGAGTCGAAAGTAATCTAAGTCCCGACTCGGAAGTCAGAATGAAGGCGACTTCGGGGCCCTCCTGCCGACCGAGGCGGCCGATCGACGGCGGCACTACCGGAGGGCCGCCCGCCGAGCCAGCCGCGTGCCCTCGGCGCCACGCCGGTTAACCAATTGCCGTCGGAAGCCTGTGAAGGTCGGATCTGCCCCGTCGGGCGGGCCCGAGGTCCCCCGCGACCGGCATGAGCTCCGGGCGTCGTGCCGCCGGTTTGACACATGTCATTGTTGCACGGTCTGTCGCGGCTCTGGTTAACGAGTTAGGCCCGGAAGTCACTATGGGGGTCGGATTTGCCCCGCCTGGCGGGGCCAGAGTGCGACCTTCCCGGCAGGACTTCCGGGAGGCATCCCGCCGACTTGACACATGCAATTTCTGTACGGGGGGATTGGCGGGGTTCCCGGAGATTTACGGGAACACGTTTTCCAGACACACTTAGCAGGGTGACTAGTGGTACGGTTGACACAGTGCAGAGTTCTAAGTGAGCCTTACTCAATTGTGACTCAGTAAGCGGGAGGCCGGGCGAGCTCCGACTTACAATGATAAAAGCTTTTTTTCGCTATTTCCGAAAAAAATGACAAAGTCCAAGAACGCAGCGGGGGCTGCGGACAGACAGAGTCTGAGCGCGGACCGCGGGCGGCGGCCGGCAGACCGACGGTGGCAAAAGCTTTATATCGATCCGAAAAGCAAAGAGGCATTGTGTGTACCAAGACGGAGAAGGGACAAGCCTGCCGCTGGTGCCCTCGCGAGTGTCGTCTGCGTTAGACCTCTGTTCCCCGATCGATCCGGCTTGGTCGGTCCTACCTTTGGGAGAGGCCGAGTGGAAGCGACGGTCTCGACACGTGCGCCGAACTTCCGTGCTCGGCTCGTTACCATCTCCGGAGGTGGGCAGGTGGGTCTGCCGCGGGGCGGCCCGATTGCCGACCGAGGGCTTCATGCTTTGGGCGGAATTGACGTTGGGCATTCGCACGTTTGCACCACGATCGATTGACGGAGTCTCCCGCCGGCGGACGGGACTGCTGTGCGCATAGATGACGGGGGCCGGTCGAACGACCGTCGACCATCCCGAGAAGGCAGCTACACCCACGCGCATATACCTAGGCGGTGAAGGTGCGGACCTCACCGGCGCGATCGACGGGGTGGGATGGCGAGGCGTTCACCGGCGCGGCGTTAGGCCCTGGGCCGACGGAGGCGAGCGGCGACCGTCGACCGTCCTGAGAGCCAGCTCGGCGGAAGGGTGCGGGTGCGGTCCTCACCCAGCGACGCGGCTCGATAGGGGATGGCGCGGCACTGCGACGACAGACATGGCCCGAGAGAGCAAGGGACGGGCGCGCCGGCCGCAGCAGCACTCTTTCGCGCCGTAGGGGCAAGGCGAAAGAGTCGGGAGAGTTCCATAGGCCAGAGTGGCAGGGAGATGCCCGGTTCAGCCTGACTCAACCGAAGCGTTGATCCTCGGTCACCAACGAGAGGAAGGAGAGGCTCTGCGCGCGCGGTGCTACCGACTGACGGCCGGCCGATGTGCGATTTCCAGAAGGTCGGGCGGCACCCGCGCGTTCCCTCCCCGCTCCAGCAGAGGCCGGAGACGTCCGGTCGCCAGAGCGGTCCGCGTGCAGCCTCCGGTTCCGCGAGAAGGCTAGTGTCCTCGGGACGAGGAGAGCCTTGTGAGCGGTCCGGCGGGCGGTGCAGCAAATTGTCGGTACGTTTCTCGGCATTGTCATATA
>NW_027278162.1:52500-65000 GCF_030028105.1 Mobula birostris
GTGGCCTCGGTTACCGAGTTGCCCCGACTGGACTTGGTGCGTGCGGGAAGACGGGTGCTGCTCTGGCCTCGGTTAACGAGTTGCCCCGGCTGGACTTGGTGCGGGAAGAGAGAGGTGGAATTGTGGCTCGGGTTAACGAGTTGCCCGGGCTCTCCGCCGGCTGCGGGCAGTTTTGGTTAACGAGTTGCCCAGCCAACTTTTTGGCGCGGTTAGGGGCATAATTAGTGTTGTCCCCCTTGGCGGTAAAGTTAGGCGCCTCTTCGTTAACCGGCGCCGCTGCGTTAGCCGAAGCTCGCCTCGGTCGGTCGGTGGGCGGCCCTCCGGCGGGATTGCTCCCACCGTGGATGGATGGCGCGCCTCGACCGGCCAGAGGCCGTGGAACCCGCCCGCCCGAAAGTCCCAAGTTGTGACTCGAGACATCGGGTAGGCGCGGGGAGCTCCGGTGGTCCGGCCGAAAATGCCGCCGCCCGGCCGGCACAGCCCTCCGAATCGGTCCCCAGGCGGACTTCCGCCAGTGGGAATTGGTCCGAAAATTCGTACGGGCAAAGTTGAGATTCGGCCGTAAATGCCGCCACGCGGCCCGGGTTAACGATGTGGGGAGGCCCGTGCCGCCTGTCGACCACTCCTCGGTGATCGTGAAAACCGCCTCCCCATATATCTGCAGGAACCCCGCCAATGCCCCCGTACAGAAATCGCATGTGTCAAAGGGGCGGCCGAACTTGACCCCGGCGGCCGGGGCTCTGGAACTCCCGGCCGGCAGTGGCCGGCAAATCCGACCCGCATCCGGACTTCCGAGCCAGACTTGGTTAACGAATTGCACCTGGGTAACCAAAACTCCCTGGACCACCCGATCTCCGGACACATGGTTCAAGCTCACACACCCACACACCCACCCACCCACCCACCGCGCGGGCCCCGTGCGCCGTAGTATTGGAAGAGGTGGGCTGCGCCAGCTGGTTTTTTTTATCGAATTGTCAGGGTCCGGTCGGGTTAAGGATTTGACAGGGCCAGCTTGACGAAATTCAGTGAAGCGCGGGTATTCGGCGGGAGTAACTATGACTTAAGGCGGGGGGCCCATGGGCCAGCAAGGAGTTTCTGGTGAACATCGGCCGGGACATTTTCACGGCGGGGCAAGACGTAGTTGTTATTGAGGGTGAAGGGTTTGTCCTCAGCTGGTTGATTGTCGAATAGTCGGGGCTGCCGGGCCGGTTACCGATTTGCCCGGCCGGCTTGGTTACCCATTTGCCCGGGCCGGGTTGGTTAACGAATTGTCAGGTTTGGGCTTGGTTAACCATTTGCCCGGGCCGGGTTGGTTAGCGAATTGTCATGGTTGGGTTGGTTAACGAATTGTCGGGTTTGGGCTTGGTTAACGATTTGCCCGAGCAGGGTGGGTGAACACATTGTCAGGAGCGTGCGCGGTTGGTTCACGAAACTGCCTGTTCCGGGTTTCTAGAGCGTTGTCAGGCCCGGCCGGCCGGGTTATCGGCTTGCCAGACCCAACTTGACGAAATTCAGTGCGGCGCGGGTAAACGGCGGGAGTAACTATGACTCTCTTAAGGTAAGGAGGGGGGGCCCATGGGCCAGCAAGGAGTTTCTGATGAACATCGGCCGGGACATTTTGACGGCGGGGCAAGAACTAGTTGTTATTGAGGGCGAAGGGTTTGTCCTCAGCGGGTTGATTGTCGAATTGTCGGGACTGCCGGGCCGGTTAGCGATTTGCCCGGCCGGCTTGGTTAACCATTTGCCCGAGCCGGGTTGGTTACCGAATTGTCAGGGTTGGGCTTGGTTCACCATTTGCCCGAGCCGGGTTGGTTAATGAATTGCCATGGCCGGGTTGATTAACGCATTGTCAGGGTTGGGCTTGGTTAACGATTTGCCCGAGCAGGGTGGGTGAACGCATTGTCAGGAGCGTGCGCGGTTGGTTCACGAAACTGCCTGTTCCGGGTTTCTAGAGCGTTGTCAGGCCCGGCCGGCCGGGTTAGCAGGTTGCCAGACCCAACTTGACGAAATTCAGTGCGGCGCGGGTAAACGGCGGGAGTAACTATGACTCTCTTAAGGTAAGGAGGGGGGGCCCATGGGCCAGCAAGGAGTTTCTGATGAACATCGGCCGGGACATTTTGACGGCGGGTCAAGAACTAGTTGTTATTGAGGGCGAAGGGTTTGTCCTCAGCTGGTTGATTGTCGAATTGTCGGGACTGCCGGGCCGGTTACCGATTTGCCCGGCCGGCTTGGTTAACCATTTGCCCGAGCCGGGTTGGTTAACGAATTGTCAGGGTTGGGCTTGGTTAACCATTTGCCCGGGCCGGGTTGGTTAATGAATTGCCATGGCCGGGTTGGTTAACGCAGTTTCAGGGTTGGGCTTGATTAACGATTTGCCCGAGCAGGGTTGGCTAACGCATTGTCAGGAGCGTGCGCGGTTGGTTCACGAAACTGCCTGTTCCGGGTTTCTAGAGCGTTGTCAGGCCCGGCCGGCCGGGTTAGCGGCTTGCCAGACCCAACTTGACGAAATTCAGTGCGGCGCGGGTAAACGGCGGGAGTAACTATGACTCTCTTAAGGTAAGGAGGGGGGGCCCATGGGCCAGCAAGGAGTTTCTGATGAACATCGGCCGGGACATTTTGACGGCGGGGCAAGAACTAGTTGTTATTGAGGGCGAAGGGTTTGTCCTCAGCGGGTTGATTGTCGAATTGTCGGGACTGCCGGGCCGGTTAGCGATTTGCCCGGCCGGCTTGGTTAACCATTTGCCCGAGCCGGGTTGGTTACCGAATTGTCAGGGTTGGGCTTGGTTAACCATTTGTCCGAGCCGGGTTGGTTAATGAATTGCCATGGCCGGGTTGGTTAACGCAGTTTCAGGGTTGGGCTTGATTAACGATTTGCCCGAGCAGGGTTGGCTAACGCATTGTCAGGAGCGTGCGCGGTTGGTTCACGAAACTGCCTGTTCCGGGTTTCTAGAGCGTTGTCAGGCCCGGCCGGCCGGGTTAGCGGCTTGCCAGACCCAACTTGACGAAATTCAGTGCGGCGCGGGTAAACGGCGGGAGTAACTATGACTCTCTTAAGGTAAGGAGGGGGGGCCCATGGGCCAGCAAGGAGTTTCTGATGAACATCGGCCGGGACATTTTGACGGCGGGGCAAGACGTAGTTGTTATTGAGGGTGAAGGGTTTGTCCTCAGCTGGTTGATTGTCGAATAGTCGGGGCTGCCGGGCCGGTTACCGATTTGCCCGGCCGGCTTGGTTAACCATTTGCCCGGGCCGGGTTGGTTAACGAATTGTCAGGGTTGGGCTTGGTTAACCATTTGCCCGGGCCGGGTTGGTTAATGAATTGCCATGGCCGGGTTGGTTAACGCAGTTTCAGGGTTGGGCTTGATTAACGATTTGCCCGAGCAGGGTTGGCTAACGCATTGTCAGGAGCGTGCGCGGTTGGTTCACGAAACTGCCTGTTCCGGGTTTCTAGAGCGTTGTCAGGCCCGGCCGGCCGGGTTAGCGGCTTGCCAGACCCAACTTGACGAAATTCAGTGCGGCGCGGGTAAACGGCGGGAGTAACTATGACTCTCTTAAGGTATGGAGGGGGGCCCATGGGCCAGCAAGGAGTTTCTGATGAACATCGGCCGGGACATTTTGACGGCGGGGCAAGAACTAGTTGTTATTGAGGGCGAAGGGTTTGTCCTCAGCGGGTTGATTGTCGAATTGTCGGGACTGCCGGGCCGGTTAGCGATTTGCCCGGCCGGCTTGGTTAACCATTTGCCCGAGCCGGGTTGGTTACCGAATTGTCAGGGTTGGGCTTGGTTAACCATTTGCCCGGGCCGGGTTGGTTAATGAATTGCCATGGCCGGGTTGGTTAACGCAGTTTCAGGGTTGGGCTTGATTAACGATTTGCCCGAGCAGGGTTGGCTAACGCATTGTCAGGAGCGTGCGCGGTTGGTTCACGAAACTGCCTGTTCCGGGTTTCTAGAGCGTTGTCAGGCCCGGCCGGCCGGGTTAGCGGCTTGCCAGACCCAACTTGACGAAATTCAGTGCGGCGCGGGTAAACGGCCGGAGTAACTATGACTCTCTTAAGGTATGGAGGGGGGCCCATGGGCCAGCAAGGAGTTTCTGATGAACATCGGCCGGGACATTTTGACGGCGGGGCAAGAACTAGTTGTTATTGAGGGCGAAGGGTTTGTCCTCAGCGGGTTGATTGTCGAATTGTCGGGACTGCCGGGCCGGTTAGCGATTTGCCCGGCCGGCTTGGTTAACCATTTGCCCGAGCCGGGTTGGTTACCGAATTGTCAGGGTTGGGCTTGGTTAACCATTTGCCCGGGCCGGGTTGGTTAATGAATTGCCATGGCCGGGTTGGTTAACGCAGTTTCAGGGTTGGGCTTGATTAACGATTTGCCCGAGCAGGGTTGGCTAACGCATTGTCAGGAGCGTGCGCGGTTGGTTCACGAAACTGCCTGTTCCGGGTTTCTAGAGCGTTGTCAGGCCCGGCCGGCCGGGTTAGCGGCTTGCCAGACCCAACTTGACGAAATTCAGTGCGGCGCGGGTAAACGGCCGGAGTAACTATGACTCTCTTAAGGATGGAGGGGGGCCCATGGGCCAGCAAGGAGTTTCTGATGAACATCGGCCGGGACATTTTGACGGCGGGGCAAGAACTAGTTGTTATTGAGGGCGAAGGGTTTGTCCTCAGCTGGTTGATTGTCGAATTGTCGGGACTGCCGGGCCGGTTACCGATTTGCCCGGCCGGCTTGGTTAACCATTTGCCCGAGCCGGGTTGGTTAACGAATTGTCAGGGTTGGGCTTGGTTAACCATTTGCCCGGGCCGGGTTGGTTAATGAATTGCCATGGCCGGGTTGGTTAACGCAGTTTCAGGGTTGGGCTTGATTAACGATTTGCCCGAGCAGGGTTGGCTAACGCATTGTCAGGAGCGTGCGCGGTTGGTTCACGAAACTGCCTGTTCCGGGTTTCTAGAGCGTTGTCAGGCCCGGCCGGCCGGGTTAGCGGCTTGCCAGACCCAACTTGACGAAATTCAGTGCGGCGCGGGTAAACGGCGGGAGTAACTATGACTCTCTTAAGGTATGGAGGGGGGCCCATGGGCCAGCAAGGAGTTTCTGATGAACATCGGCCGGGACATTTTGACGGCGGGGCAAGAACTAGTTGTTATTGAGGGCGAAGGGTTTGTCCTCAGCGGGTTGATTGTCGAATTGTCGGGACTGCCGGGCCGGTTAGCGATTTGCCCGGCCGGCTTGGTTAACCATTTGCCCGAGCCGGGTTGGTTACCGAATTGTCAGGGTTGGGCTTGGTTAACCATTTGTCCGAGCCGGGTTGGTTAATGAATTGCCATGGCCGGGTTGGTTAACGCAGTTTCAGGGTTGGGCTTGATTAACGATTTGCCCGAGCAGGGTTGGCTAACGCATTGTCAGGAGCGTGCGCGGTTGGTTCACGAAACTGCCTGTTCCGGGTTTCTAGAGCGTTGTCAGGCCCGGCCGGCCGGGTTAGCGGCTTGCCAGACCCAACTTGACGAAATTCAGTGCGGCGCGGGTAAACGGCGGGAGTAACTATGACTCTCTTAAGGTAAGGAGGGGGGCCCCATGGGCCAGCAAGGAGTTTCTGATGAACATCGGCCGGGACATTTTGACGGCGGGGCAAGACGTAGTTGTTATTGAGGGTGAAGGGTTTGTCCTCAGCTGGTTGATTGTCGAATAGTCGGGGCTGCCGGGCCGGTTACCGATTTGCCCGGCCGGCTTGGTTAACCATTTGCCCGGGCCGGGTTGGTTAACGAATTGTCAGGGTTGGGCTTGGTTAACCATTTGTCCGAGCCGGGTTGGTTAATGAATTGCCATGGCCGGGTTGGTTAACGCAGTTTCAGGGTTGGGCTTGATTAACGATTTGCCCGAGCAGGGTTGGCTAACGCATTGTCAGGAGCGTGCGCGGTTGGTTCACGAAACTGCCTGTTCCGGGTTTCTAGAGCGTTGTCAGGCCCGGCCGGCCGGGTTAGCGGCTTGCCAGACCCAACTTGACGAAATTCAGTGCGGCGCGGGTAAACGGCGGGAGTAACTATGACTCTCTTAAGGTATGGAGGGGGGCCCATGGGCCAGCAAGGAGTTTCTGATGAACATCGGCCGGGACATTTTGACGGCGGGGCAAGAACTAGTTGTTATTGAGGGCGAAGGGTTTGTCCTCAGCGGGTTGATTGTCGAATTGTCGGGACTGCCGGGCCGGTTAGCGATTTGCCCGGCCGGCTTGGTTAACCATTTGCCCGAGCCGGGTTGGTTACCGAATTGTCAGGGTTGGGCTTGGTTAACCATTTGTCCGAGCCGGGTTGGTTAATGAATTGCCATGGCCGGGTTGGTTAACGCAGTTTCAGGGTTGGGCTTGATTAACGATTTGCCCGAGCAGGGTTGGCTAACGCATTGTCAGGAGCGTGCGCGGTTGGTTCACGAAACTGCCTGTTCCGGGTTTCTAGAGCGTTGTCAGGCCCGGCCGGCCGGGTTAGCGGCTTGCCAGACCCAACTTGACGAAATTCAGTGCGGCGCGGGTAAACGGCGGGAGTAACTATGACTCTCTTAAGGTATGGAGGGGGGCCCATGGGCCAGCAAGGAGTTTCTGATGAACATCGGCCGGGACATTTTGACGGCGGGGCAAGAACTAGTTGTTATTGAGGGCGAAGGGTTTGTCCTCAGCTGGTTGATTGTCGAATTGTCGGGACTGCCGGGCCGGTTAGCGATTTGCCCGGCCGGCTTGGTTAACCATTTGCCCGAGCCGGGTTGGTTACCGAATTGTCAGGGTTGGGCTTGGTTAACCATTTGCCCGGGCCGGGTTGGTTAATGAATTGCCATGGCCGGGTTGGTTAACGCAGTTTCAGGGTTGGGCTTGATTAACGATTTGCCCGAGCAGGGTTGGCTAACGCATTGTCAGGAGCGTGCGCGGTTGGTTCACGAAACTGCCTGTTCCGGGTTTCTAGAGCGTTGTCAGGCCCGGCCGGCCGGGTTAGCGGCTTGCCAGACCCAACTTGACGAAATTCAGTGCGGCGCGGGTAAACGGCCGGAGTAACTATGACTCTCTTAAGGTATGGAGGGGGGCCCATGGGCCAGCAAGGAGTTTCTGATGAACATCGGCCGGGACATTTTGACGGCGGGGCAAGAACTAGTTGTTATTGAGGGCGAAGGGTTTGTCCTCAGCGGGTTGATTGTCGAATTGTCGGGACTGCCGGGCCGGTTAGCGATTTGCCCGGCCGGCTTGGTTAACCATTTGCCCGAGCCGGGTTGGTTACCGAATTGTCAGGGTTGGGCTTGGTTAACCATTTGCCCGGGCCGGGTTGGTTAATGAATTGCCATGGCCGGGTTGGTTAACGCAGTTTCAGGGTTGGGCTTGATTAACGATTTGCCCGAGCAGGGTTGGCTAACGCATTGTCAGGAGCGTGCGCGGTTGGTTCACGAAACTGCCTGTTCCGGGTTTCTAGAGCGTTGTCAGGCCCGGCCGGCCGGGTTAGCGGCTTGCCAGACCCAACTTGACGAAATTCAGTGCGGCGCGGGTAAACGGCCGGAGTAACTATGACTCTCTTAAGGATGGAGGGGGGCCCATGGGCCAGCAAGGAGTTTCTGATGAACATCGGCCGGGACATTTTGACGGCGGGGCAAGAACTAGTTGTTATTGAGGGCGAAGGGTTTGTCCTCAGCTGGTTGATTGTCGAATTGTCGGGACTGCCGGGCCGGTTAGCGATTTGCCCGGCCGGCTTGGTTAACCATTTGCCCGAGCCGGGTTGGTTACCGAATTGTCAGGGTTGGGCTTGGTTAACCATTTGTCCGAGCCGGGTTGGTTAATGAATTGCCATGGCCGGGTTGGTTAACGCAGTTTCAGGGTTGGGCTTGATTAACGATTTGCCCGAGCAGGGTTGGCTAACGCATTGTCAGGAGCGTGCGCGGTTGGTTCACGAAACTGCCTGTTCCGGGTTTCTAGAGCGTTGTCAGGCCCGGCCGGCCGGGTTAGCGGCTTGCCAGACCCAACTTGACGAAATTCAGTGCGGCGCGGGTAAACGGCGGGAGTAACTATGACTCTCTTAAGGTATGGAGGGGGGCCCATGGGCCAGCAAGGAGTTTCTGATGAACATCGGCCGGGACATTTTGACGGCGGGGCAAGAACTAGTTGTTATTGAGGGCGAAGGGTTTGTCCTCAGCGGGTTGATTGTCGAATTGTCGGGACTGCCGGGCCGGTTAACGATTTGCCCGGCCGGCTTGGTTAACCATTTGCCCGAGCCGGGTTGGTTACCGAATTGTCAGGGTTGGGCTTGGTTCACCATTTGCCCGAGCCGGGTTGGTTAATGAATTGCCATGGCCGGGTTGATTAACGCATTGTCAGGGTTGGGCTTGGTTAACGATTTGCCCGAGCAGGGTGGGTGAACGCATTGTCAGGAGCGTGCGCGGTTGGTTCACGAAACTGCCTGTTCCGGGTTTCTAGAGCGTTGTCAGGCCCGGCCGGCCGGGTTAGCAGGTTGCCAGACCCAACTTGACGAAATTCAGTGCGGCGCGGGTAAACGGCGGGAGTAACTATGACTCTCTTAAGGTAAGGAGGGGGGGCCCATGGGCCAGCAAGGAGTTTCTGATGAACATCGGCCGGGACATTTTGACGGCGGGTCAAGAACTAGTTGTTATTGAGGGCGAAGGGTTTGTCCTCAGCTGGTTGATTGTCGAATTGTCGGGACTGCCGGGCCGGTTACCGATTTGCCCGGCCGGCTTGGTTAACCATTTGCCCGAGCCGGGTTGTTTAGCGAATTGCCACGTATGGGTTGGTTAACGAATTGTCGGGTTTGGGCTTGGTTAACGACTTGACCGTGCAAGGTTGGTGAACGAATTGTCGGGGTTGGGCTTGGTTAACGATTTGCCCGAGCAGGGTTGGTTAGCGAATTGTCCGGGTCAGACTGGTTAACGAATTGTCCGGCTGGGTTGGTGCACTCATTGCCAGGACAGGGTTGTTTAATGAATTGTCCGTTCCCAGTTGGTTCACGAATTGGCAAGGCCAGGGTGGTTAAGGAATTGTCCGGGCCAGGTTGGTTAACGAATTGCCCGTCCTGGCTGGTTAACGAATTGTCCGGGCCAGGTTGGTTAACGAATTGCCCGTCCTGGCTGGTTAACGAATTGTCAGGGTCAGGTTGGTTAACGAATTGCCATGGCCGGGTAGGTTAACGAATTGCCAGAGCCAGCTTGGTTAACGAATTGTCCGGCCGGGTTGGTTAACGAATTGTCCGTTCCCAGTTGGTTCACGAATTGGCAAGGACAGGGTGGTTAACGAATTGTCCGGCCGGGTTGGTGCACTCATTGCCAGGACAGGGTTGGTTACCGAATTGTCCGTTCCCAGTTGGTTCACGAATTGGAAAACCAGGGTGGTTAAAGTATTGTCCGGGCCTGGTTGGTTAACGAATTGCCCGTCCTGGTTGGTTAACGAATTGTCCGGGTCAGGTTGGTTAACGAATTGCCAGGGTCTGGTTGGTTACCGAATTGTCCGGCCGGGTTGGTGCACTCATTGCCAGGACAGGGTTGGTTGACGAATTGCCCGTCCTGGTTGGTTAACGAATTGCCAGGGTCTGGTTGGTTACCGAATTGTCCGGCCGGGTTGGTGCACTCATTGCCAGGACAGGGTTGGTTGACGAATTGCCCGTCCTGGTTGGTTAACGAATTGCCAGGGTCTGGTTGGTTACCGAATTGTCCGGCCGGGCTGGTGCACTCATTGCCAGGACAGGGTTGGTTACCGAATTGTCAGGGTCAGGTTGGTTAACGAATTGCCATGGCCGGGTAGGTTAACGAATTGCCAGAGCCAGCTTGGTTAACGAATTGTCCGGCCGGGTTGGTTAACGAATTGTCCCGGCCAGGTTGGTTAACGAATTGCCAGAGCCAGCTTGGTTAACGAATTGTCCGGCCGGGTTGGTGCACTCATTGCCAGGACAAGGTTGGTTAACGAATTGCCCGGTTCCGAATGGTTAACGAATTGCCCGGTCCCGGTCGGTTCACGAATTGCCCGCCCGCTGATTGTTAACTTTTCGCACCGGCGGGGGATGGCTTGGGTAACGAGCCTCCAAGATCTGTCGGTTAACCATTTGCCCGGTGGCAATTCGTTAACCAAGTCCGCTCCGGAAGTCTGGATGGGGGTCGGATTTGCCGGCCGAGGCCGACCCGGAGTTCCAGAGGCTCGGCCGCCGGGGTCAGATTCGGCCGCCCCTTTGACACATGCAATTTCTGTACGGGGGCATTGGCGGGGTTCCTGCAGATATATAGGGAGGCCGTTTTCACGAGTTGTTGAAGTATTCGGTAGATGGCACCGGCCTCCCCAATTGGTTAACCCGGGCCACGCGGCAGCTTTTCCGCACGATTCCGAAGATTGCCGGTATGGATTTTCGGACAAATACCCAATTGCGGAAGTCTGTCAGCGGGACCTATTCGCAGGCCCATGCCGGCCGAGGGGCGGCATTTTCCGTATGACTACCGGTGCTCCGGCCGCCGAATGGAAACCTTGCCCGAATGAATTTCTGACAAAGTCCCGAGGCGGGAGCCAGTAAGGGGACGTATTCGGCGGGCCGTGCCGGCCGAGCGGCGGCATTTTCGGAGGGACAACCGCAGGTCCCGCCGTCGATCCGAGACCTTGGCTGAAGAGTCGAAAGTAATCTAAGTCCCGACTCGGAAGTCAGAATGAAGGCGACTTCGGGGCCCTCCTGCCGACCGAGGCGGCCGATCGACGGCGGCACTACCGGAGGGCCGCCCGCCGAGCCAGCCGCGTGCCCTCGGCGCCACGCCGGTTAACCAATTGCCGTCGGAAGCCTGTGAAGGTCGGATCTGCCCCGTCGGGCGGGCCCGAGGTCCCCCGCGACCGGCATGAGCTCCGGGCGTCGTGCCGCCGGTTTGACACATGTCATTGTTGCACGGTCTGTCGCGGCTCTGGTTAACGAGTTAGGCCCGGAAGTCACTATGGGGGTCGGATTTGCCCCGCCTGGCGGGGCCAGAGTGCGACCTTCCCGGCAGGACTTCCGGGAGGCATCCCGCCGACTTGACACATGCAATTTCTGTACGGGGGGATTGGCGGGGTTCCCGGAGATTTACGGGAACACGTTTTCCAGACACACTTAGCAGGGTGACTAGTGGTACGGTTGACACAGTGCAGAGTTCTAAGTGAGCCTTACTCAATTGTGACTCAGTAAGCGGGAGGCCGGGCGAGCTCCGACTTACAATGATAAAAGCTTTTTTTCGCTATTTCCGAAAAAAATGACAAAGTCCAAGAACGCAGCGGGGGCTGCGGACAGACAGAGTCTGAGCGCGGACCGCGGGCGGCGGCCGGCAGACCGACGGTGGCAAAAGCTTTATATCGATCCGAAAAGCAAAGAGGCATTGTGTGTACCAAGACGGAGAAGGGACAAGCCTGCCGCTGGTGCCCTCGCGAGTGTCGTCTGCGTTAGACCTCTGTTCCCCGATCGATCCGGCTTGGTCGGTCCTACCTTTGGGAGAGGCCGAGTGGAAGCGACGGTCTCGACACGTGCGCCGAACTTCCGTGCTCGGCTCGTTACCATCTCCGGAGGTGGGCAGGTGGGTCTGCCGCGGGGCGGCCCGATTGCCGACCGAGGGCTTCATGCTTTGGGCGGAATTGACGTTGGGCATTCGCACGTTTGCACCACGATCGATTGACGGAGTCTCCCGCCGGCGGACGGGACTGCTGTGCGCATAGATGACGGGGGCCGGTCGAACGACCGTCGACCATCCCGAGAAGGCAGCTACACCCACGCGCATATACCTAGGCGGTGAAGGTGCGGACCTCACCGGCGCGATCGACGGGGTGGGATGGCGAGGCGTTCACCGGCGCGGCGTTAGGCCCTGGGCCGACGGAGGCGAGCGGCGACCGTCGACCGTCCTGAGAGCCAGCTCGGCGGAAGGGTGCGGGTGCGGACCTCACCCAGCGACGCGGCTCGATAGGGGATGGCGCGGCACTGCGACGACAGACATGGCCCGAGAGAGCAAGGGACGGGCGCGCCGGCCGCAGCAGCACTCTTTCGCGCCGTAGGGGCAAGGCGAAAGAGTCGGGAGAGTTCCATAGGCCAGAGTGGCAGGGAGATGCCCGGTTCAGCCTGACTCAACCGAAGCGTTGATCCTCGGTCACCAACGAGAGGAAGGAGAGGCTCTGCGCGCGCGGTGCTACCGACTGACGGCCGGCCGATGTGCGATTTCCAGAAGGTCGGGCGGCACCCGCGCGTTCCCTCCCCGCTCCAGCAGAGGCCGGAGACGTCCGGTCGCCAGAGCGGTCCGCGTGCAGCCTCCGGTTCCGCGAGAAGGCTAGTGTCCTCGGGACGAGGAGAGCCTTGTGAGCGGTCCGGCGGGCGGTGCAGCAAATTGTCGGTACGTTTCTCGGCATTGTCATATACGAATCCTGAGAGAGAAAGAGAAAAGGGGTGTCCGCGACGCGTACGTGGGCCAAGGGCGCGTGCGGCGCCGCGACACCCAGCGGATCCCTGCAATGGAGGGGACCGCCGATGGCTGAACCGAGCACCAACCTA
>NW_027278162.1:75000-82500 GCF_030028105.1 Mobula birostris
TAACGAGTTGCCCGGGCTCTCCGCCGGCTGCGGGCAGTTTTGGTTAACGAGTTGCCCAGCCAACTTTTTGGCGCGGTTAGGGGCATAATTAGTGTTGTCCCCCTTGGCGGTAAAGTTAGGCGCCTCTTCGTTAACCGGCGCCGCTGCGTTAGCCGAAGCTCGCCTCGGTCGGTCGGTGGGCGGCCCTCCGGCGGGATTGCTCCCACCGTGGATGGATGGCGCGCCTCGACCGGCCAGAGGCCGTGGAACCCGCCCGCCCGAAAGTCCCAAGTTGTGACTCGAGACATCGGGTAGGCGCGGGGAGCTCCGGTGGTCCGGCCGAAAATGCCGCCGCCCGGCCGGCACAGCCCTCCGAATCGGTCCCCAGGCGGACTTCCGCCAGTGGGAATTGGTCCGAAAATTCGTACGGGCAAAGTTGAGATTCGGCCGTAAATGCCGCCACGCGGCCCGGGTTAACGATGTGGGGAGGCCCGTGCCGCCTGTCGACCACTCCTCGGTGATCGTGAAAACCGCCTCCCCATATATCTGCAGGAACCCCGCCAATGCCCCCGTACAGAAATCGCATGTGTCAAAGGGGCGGCCGAACTTGACCCCGGCGGCCGGGGCTCTGGAACTCCCGGCCGGCAGTGGCCGGCAAATCCGACCCGCATCCGGACTTCCGAGCCAGACTTGGTTAACGAATTGCACCTGGGTAACCAAAACTCCCTGGACCACCCGATCTCCGGACACATGGTTCAAGCTCACACACCCACACACCCACCCACCCACCCACCGCGCGGGCCCCGTGCGCCGTAGTATTGGAAGAGGTGGGCTGCGCCAGCTGGTTTTTTTTATCGAATTGTCAGGGTCCGGTCGGGTTAAGGATTTGACAGGGCCAGCTTGACGAAATTCAGTGAAGCGCGGGTATTCGGCGGGAGTAACTATGACTTAAGGCGGGGGGCCCATGGGCCAGCAAGGAGTTTCTGGTGAACATCGGCCGGGACATTTTCACGGCGGGGCAAGACGTAGTTGTTATTGAGGGTGAAGGGTTTGTCCTCAGCTGGTTGATTGTCGAATAGTCGGGGCTGCCGGGCCGGTTACCGATTTGCCCGGCCGGCTTGGTTAACCATTTGCCCGAGCCGGGTTGGTTACCGAATTGTCAGGGTTGGGCTTGGTTAACCATTTGTCCGAGCCGGGTTGGTTAATGAATTGCCATGGCCGGGTTGGTTAACGCAGTTTCAGGGTTGGGCTTGATTAACGATTTGCCCGAGCAGGGTTGGCTAACGCATTGTCAGGAGCGTGCGCGGTTGGTTCACGAAACTGCCTGTTCCGGGTTTCTAGAGCGTTGTCAGGCCCGGCCGGCCGGGTTAGCGGCTTGCCAGACCCAACTTGACGAAATTCAGTGCGGCGCGGGTAAACGGCGGGAGTAACTATGACTCTCTTAAGGTATGGAGGGGGGCCCATGGGCCAGCAAGGAGTTTCTGATGAACATCGGCCGGGACATTTTGACGGCGGGGCAAGAACTAGTTGTTATTGAGGGCGAAGGGTTTGTCCTCAGCGGGTTGATTGTCGAATTGTCGGGACTGCCGGGCCGGTTAACGATTTGCCCGGCCGGCTTGGTTAACCATTTGCCCGAGCCGGGTTGGTTACCGAATTGTCAGGGTTGGGCTTGGTTCACCATTTGCCCGAGCCGGGTTGGTTAATGAATTGCCATGGCCGGGTTGATTAACGCATTGTCAGGGTTGGGCTTGGTTAACGATTTGCCCGAGCAGGGTGGGTGAACGCATTGTCAGGAGCGTGCGCGGTTGGTTCACGAAACTGCCTGTTCCGGGTTTCTAGAGCGTTGTCAGGCCCGGCCGGCCGGGTTAGCAGGTTGCCAGACCCAACTTGACGAAATTCAGTGCGGCGCGGGTAAACGGCGGGAGTAACTATGACTCTCTTAAGGTAAGGAGGGGGGGCCCATGGGCCAGCAAGGAGTTTCTGATGAACATCGGCCGGGACATTTTGACGGCGGGTCAAGAACTAGTTGTTATTGAGGGCGAAGGGTTTGTCCTCAGCTGGTTGATTGTCGAATTGTCGGGACTGCCGGGCCGGTTACCGATTTGCCCGGCCGGCTTGGTTAACCATTTGCCCGAGCCGGGTTGGTTAACGAATTGTCAGGGTTGGGCTTGGTTAACCATTTGCCCGGGCCGGGTTGGTTAATGAATTGCCATGGCCGGGTTGGTTAACGCAGTTTCAGGGTTGGGCTTGATTAACGATTTGCCCGAGCAGGGTTGGCTAACGCATTGTCAGGAGCGTGCGCGGTTGGTTCACGAAACTGCCTGTTCCGGGTTTCTAGAGCGTTGTCAGGCCCGGCCGGCCGGGTTAGCGGCTTGCCAGACCCAACTTGACGAAATTCAGTGCGGCGCGGGTAAACGGCGGGAGTAACTATGACTCTCTTAAGGTAAGGAGGGGGGGCCCATGGGCCAGCAAGGAGTTTCTGATGAACATCGGCCGGGACATTTTGACGGCGGGGCAAGAACTAGTTGTTATTCAGGGCGAAGGGTTTGTCCTCAGCTGGTTGATTGTCGAATTGTCGGGACTGCCGGGCCGGTTACCGATTTGCCCGGCCGGCTTGGTTAACCATTTGCCCGAGCCGGGTTGGTTAACGAATTGTCAGGGTTGGGCTTGGTTAACCATTTGCCCGGGCCGGGTTGGTTAATGAATTGCCATGGCCGGGTTGGTTAACGCAGTTTCAGGGTTGGGCTTGATTAACGATTTGCCCGAGCAGGGTTGGCTAACGCATTGTCAGGAGCGTGCGCGGTTGGTTCACGAAACTGCCTGTTCCGGGTTTCTAGAGCGTTGTCAGGCCCGGCCGGCCGGGTTAGCGGCTTGCCAGACCCAACTTGACGAAATTCAGTGCGGCGCGGGTAAACGGCGGGAGTAACTATGACTCTCTTAAGGTATGGAGGGGGGCCCATGGGCCAGCAAGGAGTTTCTGATGAACATCGGCCGGGACATTTTGACGGCGGGGCAAGAACTAGTTGTTATTGAGGGCGAAGGGTTTGTCCTCAGCGGGTTGATTGTCGAATTGTCGGGACTGCCGGGCCGGTTAGCGATTTGCCCGGCCGGCTTGGTTAACCATTTGCCCGAGCCGGGTTGGTTACCGAATTGTCAGGGTTGGGCTTGGTTAACCATTTGTCCGAGCCGGGTTGGTTAATGAATTGCCATGGCCGGGTTGGTTAACGCAGTTTCAGGGTTGGGCTTGATTAACGATTTGCCCGAGCAGGGTTGGCTAACGCATTGTCAGGAGCGTGCGCGGTTGGTTCACGAAACTGCCTGTTCCGGGTTTCTAGAGCGTTGTCAGGCCCGGCCGGCCGGGTTAGCGGCTTGCCAGACCCAACTTGACGAAATTCAGTGCGGCGCGGGTAAACGGCGGGAGTAACTATGACTCTCTTAAGGTAAGGAGGGGGGCCCCATGGGCCAGCAAGGAGTTTCTGATGAACATCGGCCGGGACATTTTGACGGCGGGGCAAGACGTAGTTGTTATTGAGGGTGAAGGGTTTGTCCTCAGCTGGTTGATTGTCGAATAGTCGGGGCTGCCGGGCCGGTTACCGATTTGCCCGGCCGGCTTGGTTAACCATTTGCCCGGGCCGGGTTGGTTAACGAATTGTCAGGGTTGGGCTTGGTTAACCATTTGTCCGAGCCGGGTTGGTTAATGAATTGCCATGGCCGGGTTGGTTAACGCAGTTTCAGGGTTGGGCTTGATTAACGATTTGCCCGAGCAGGGTTGGCTAACGCATTGTCAGGAGCGTGCGCGGTTGGTTCACGAAACTGCCTGTTCCGGGTTTCTAGAGCGTTGTCAGGCCCGGCCGGCCGGGTTAGCGGCTTGCCAGACCCAACTTGACGAAATTCAGTGCGGCGCGGGTAAACGGCGGGAGTAACTATGACTCTCTTAAGGTATGGAGGGGGGCCCATGGGCCAGCAAGGAGTTTCTGATGAACATCGGCCGGGACATTTTGACGGCGGGGCAAGAACTAGTTGTTATTGAGGGCGAAGGGTTTGTCCTCAGCGGGTTGATTGTCGAATTGTCGGGACTGCCGGGCCGGTTAGCGATTTGCCCGGCCGGCTTGGTTAACCATTTGCCCGAGCCGGGTTGGTTACCGAATTGTCAGGGTTGGGCTTGGTTAACCATTTGTCCGAGCCGGGTTGGTTAATGAATTGCCATGGCCGGGTTGGTTAACGCAGTTTCAGGGTTGGGCTTGATTAACGATTTGCCCGAGCAGGGTTGGCTAACGCATTGTCAGGAGCGTGCGCGGTTGGTTCACGAAACTGCCTGTTCCGGGTTTCTAGAGCGTTGTCAGGCCCGGCCGGCCGGGTTAGCGGCTTGCCAGACCCAACTTGACGAAATTCAGTGCGGCGCGGGTAAACGGCGGGAGTAACTATGACTCTCTTAAGGTATGGAGGGGGGCCCATGGGCCAGCAAGGAGTTTCTGATGAACATCGGCCGGGACATTTTGACGGCGGGGCAAGAACTAGTTGTTATTGAGGGCGAAGGGTTTGTCCTCAGCGGGTTGATTGTCGAATTGTCGGGACTGCCGGGCCGGTTACCGATTTGCCCGGCCGGCTTGGTTAACCATTTGCCCGAGCCGGGTTGTTTAGCGAATTGCCACGTATGGGTTGGTTAACGAATTGTCGGGTTTGGGCTTGGTTAACGACTTGACCGTGCAAGGTTGGTGAACGAATTGTCGGGGTTGGGCTTGGTTAACGATTTGCCCGAGCAGGGTTGGTTAGCGAATTGTCCGGGTCAGACTGGTTAACGAATTGTCCGGCTGGGTTGGTGCACTCATTGCCAGGACAGGGTTGTTTAATGAATTGTCCGTTCCCAGTTGGTTCACGAATTGGCAAGGCCAGGGTGGTTAAGGAATTGTCCGGGCCAGGTTGGTTAACGAATTGCCCGTCCTGGCTGGTTAACGAATTGTCCGGGCCAGGTTGGTTAACGAATTGCCCGTCCTGGCTGGTTAACGAATTGTCAGGGTCAGGTTGGTTAACGAATTGCCATGGCCGGGTAGGTTAACGAATTGCCAGAGCCAGCTTGGTTAACGAATTGTCCGGCCGGGTTGGTTAACGAATTGTCCGTTCCCAGTTGGTTCACGAATTGGCAAGGACAGGGTGGTTAACGAATTGTCCGGCCGGGTTGGTGCACTCATTGCCAGGACAGGGTTGGTTACCGAATTGTCCGTTCCCAGTTGGTTCACGAATTGGAAAACCAGGGTGGTTAAAGTATTGTCCGGGCCTGGTTGGTTAACGAATTGCCCGTCCTGGTTGGTTAACGAATTGTCCGGGTCAGGTTGGTTAACGAATTGCCAGGGTCTGGTTGGTTACCGAATTGTCCGGCCGGGTTGGTGCACTCATTGCCAGGACAGGGTTGGTTGACGAATTGCCCGTCCTGGTTGGTTAACGAATTGCCAGGGTCTGGTTGGTTACCGAATTGTCCGGCCGGGTTGGTGCACTCATTGCCAGGACAGGGTTGGTTGACGAATTGCCCGTCCTGGTTGGTTAACGAATTGCCAGGGTCTGGTTGGTTACCGAATTGTCCGGCCGGGCTGGTGCACTCATTGCCAGGACAGGGTTGGTTACCGAATTGTCAGGGTCAGGTTGGTTAACGAATTGCCATGGCCGGGTAGGTTAACGAATTGCCAGAGCCAGCTTGGTTAACGAATTGTCCGGCCGGGTTGGTTAACGAATTGTCCCGGCCAGGTTGGTTAACGAATTGCCAGAGCCAGCTTGGTTAACGAATTGTCCGGCCGGGTTGGTGCACTCATTGCCAGGACAAGGTTGGTTAACGAATTGCCCGGTTCCGAATGGTTAACGAATTGCCCGGTCCCGGTCGGTTCACGAATTGCCCGCCCGCTGATTGTTAACTTTTCGCACCGGCGGGGGATGGCTTGGGTAACGAGCCTCCAAGATCTGTCGGTTAACCATTTGCCCGGTGGCAATTCGTTAACCAAGTCCGCTCCGGAAGTCTGGATGGGGGTCGGATTTGCCGGCCGAGGCCGACCCGGAGTTCCAGAGGCTCGGCCGCCGGGGTCAGATTCGGCCGCCCCTTTGACACATGCAATTTCTGTACGGGGGCATTGGCGGGGTTCCTGCAGATATATAGGGAGGCCGTTTTCACGAGTTGTTGAAGTATTCGGTAGATGGCACCGGCCTCCCCAATTGGTTAACCCGGGCCACGCGGCAGCTTTTCCGCACGATTCCGAAGATTGCCGGTATGGATTTTCGGACAAATACCCAATTGCGGAAGTCTGTCAGCGGGACCTATTCGCAGGCCCATGCCGGCCGAGGGGCGGCATTTTCCGTATGACTACCGGTGCTCCGGCCGCCGAATGGAAACCTTGCCCGAATGAATTTCTGACAAAGTCCCGAGGCGGGAGCCAGTAAGGGGACGTATTCGGCGGGCCGTGCCGGCCGAGCGGCGGCATTTTCGGAGGGACAACCGCAGGTCCCGCCGTCGATCCGAGACCTTGGCTGAAGAGTCGAAAGTAATCTAAGTCCCGACTCGGAAGTCAGAATGAAGGCGACTTCGGGGCCCTCCTGCCGACCGAGGCGGCCGATCGACGGCGGCACTACCGGAGGGCCGCCCGCCGAGCCAGCCGCGTGCCCTCGGCGCCACGCCGGTTAACCAATTGCCGTCGGAAGCCTGTGAAGGTCGGATCTGCCCCGTCGGGCGGGCCCGAGGTCCCCCGCGACCGGCATGAGCTCCGGGCGTCGTGCCGCCGGTTTGACACATGTCATTGTTGCACGGTCTGTCGCGGCTCTGGTTAACGAGTTAGGCCCGGAAGTCACTATGGGGGTCGGATTTGCCCCGCCTGGCGGGGCCAGAGTGCGACCTTCCCGGCAGGACTTCCGGGAGGCATCCCGCCGACTTGACACATGCAATTTCTGTACGGGGGGATTGGCGGGGTTCCCGGAGATTTACGGGAACACGTTTTCCAGACACACTTAGCAGGGTGACTAGTGGTACGGTTGACACAGTGCAGAGTTCTAAGTGAGCCTTACTCAATTGTGACTCAGTAAGCGGGAGGCCGGGCGAGCTCCGACTTACAATGATAAAAGCTTTTTTTCGCTATTTCCGAAAAAAATGACAAAGTCCAAGAACGCAGCGGGGGCTGCGGACAGACAGAGTCTGAGCGCGGACCGCGGGCGGCGGCCGGCAGACCGACGGTGGCAAAAGCTTTATATCGATCCGAAAAGCAAAGAGGCATTGTGTGTACCAAGACGGAGAAGGGACAAGCCTGCCGCTGGTGCCCTCGCGAGTGTCGTCTGCGTTAGACCTCTGTTCCCCGATCGATCCGGCTTGGTCGGTCCTACCTTTGGGAGAGGCCGAGTGGAAGCGACGGTCTCGACACGTGCGCCGAACTTCCGTGCTCGGCTCGTTACCATCTCCGGAGGTGGGCAGGTGGGTCTGCCGCGGGGCGGCCCGATTGCCGACCGAGGGCTTCATGCTTTGGGCGGAATTGACGTTGGGCATTCGCACGT
>NW_027278162.1:95000-100000 GCF_030028105.1 Mobula birostris
GGGTTGGTTACCGAATTGTCAGGGTTGGGCTTGGTTCACCATTTGCCCGAGCCGGGTTGGTTAATGAATTGCCATGGCCGGGTTGATTAACGCATTGTCAGGGTTGGGCTTGGTTAACGATTTGCCCGAGCAGGGTGGGTGAACGCATTGTCAGGAGCGTGCGCGGTTGGTTCACGAAACTGCCTGTTCCGGGTTTCTAGAGCGTTGTCAGGCCCGGCCGGCCGGGTTAGCAGGTTGCCAGACCCAACTTGACGAAATTCAGTGCGGCGCGGGTAAACGGCGGGAGTAACTATGACTCTCTTAAGGTAAGGAGGGGGGGCCCATGGGCCAGCAAGGAGTTTCTGATGAACATCGGCCGGGACATTTTGACGGCGGGTCAAGAACTAGTTGTTATTGAGGGCGAAGGGTTTGTCCTCAGCTGGTTGATTGTCGAATTGTCGGGACTGCCGGGCCGGTTACCGATTTGCCCGGCCGGCTTGGTTAACCATTTGCCCGAGCCGGGTTGGTTAACGAATTGTCAGGGTTGGGCTTGGTTAACCATTTGCCCGGGCCGGGTTGGTTAATGAATTGCCATGGCCGGGTTGGTTAACGCAGTTTCAGGGTTGGGCTTGATTAACGATTTGCCCGAGCAGGGTTGGCTAACGCATTGTCAGGAGCGTGCGCGGTTGGTTCACGAAACTGCCTGTTCCGGGTTTCTAGAGCGTTGTCAGGCCCGGCCGGCCGGGTTAGCGGCTTGCCAGACCCAACTTGACGAAATTCAGTGCGGCGCGGGTAAACGGCGGGAGTAACTATGACTCTCTTAAGGTAAGGAGGGGGGGCCCATGGGCCAGCAAGGAGTTTCTGATGAACATCGGCCGGGACATTTTGACGGCGGGGCAAGAACTAGTTGTTATTCAGGGCGAAGGGTTTGTCCTCAGCTGGTTGATTGTCGAATTGTCGGGACTGCCGGGCCGGTTACCGATTTGCCCGGCCGGCTTGGTTAACCATTTGCCCGAGCCGGGTTGGTTAACGAATTGTCAGGGTTGGGCTTGGTTAACCATTTGCCCGGGCCGGGTTGGTTAATGAATTGCCATGGCCGGGTTGGTTAACGCAGTTTCAGGGTTGGGCTTGATTAACGATTTGCCCGAGCAGGGTTGGCTAACGCATTGTCAGGAGCGTGCGCGGTTGGTTCACGAAACTGCCTGTTCCGGGTTTCTAGAGCGTTGTCAGGCCCGGCCGGCCGGGTTAGCGGCTTGCCAGACCCAACTTGACGAAATTCAGTGCGGCGCGGGTAAACGGCGGGAGTAACTATGACTCTCTTAAGGTATGGAGGGGGGCCCATGGGCCAGCAAGGAGTTTCTGATGAACATCGGCCGGGACATTTTGACGGCGGGGCAAGAACTAGTTGTTATTGAGGGCGAAGGGTTTGTCCTCAGCGGGTTGATTGTCGAATTGTCGGGACTGCCGGGCCGGTTAGCGATTTGCCCGGCCGGCTTGGTTAACCATTTGCCCGAGCCGGGTTGGTTACCGAATTGTCAGGGTTGGGCTTGGTTAACCATTTGTCCGAGCCGGGTTGGTTAATGAATTGCCATGGCCGGGTTGGTTAACGCAGTTTCAGGGTTGGGCTTGATTAACGATTTGCCCGAGCAGGGTTGGCTAACGCATTGTCAGGAGCGTGCGCGGTTGGTTCACGAAACTGCCTGTTCCGGGTTTCTAGAGCGTTGTCAGGCCCGGCCGGCCGGGTTAGCGGCTTGCCAGACCCAACTTGACGAAATTCAGTGCGGCGCGGGTAAACGGCGGGAGTAACTATGACTCTCTTAAGGTAAGGAGGGGGGCCCCATGGGCCAGCAAGGAGTTTCTGATGAACATCGGCCGGGACATTTTGACGGCGGGGCAAGACGTAGTTGTTATTGAGGGTGAAGGGTTTGTCCTCAGCTGGTTGATTGTCGAATAGTCGGGGCTGCCGGGCCGGTTACCGATTTGCCCGGCCGGCTTGGTTAACCATTTGCCCGGGCCGGGTTGGTTAACGAATTGTCAGGGTTGGGCTTGGTTAACCATTTGTCCGAGCCGGGTTGGTTAATGAATTGCCATGGCCGGGTTGGTTAACGCAGTTTCAGGGTTGGGCTTGATTAACGATTTGCCCGAGCAGGGTTGGCTAACGCATTGTCAGGAGCGTGCGCGGTTGGTTCACGAAACTGCCTGTTCCGGGTTTCTAGAGCGTTGTCAGGCCCGGCCGGCCGGGTTAGCGGCTTGCCAGACCCAACTTGACGAAATTCAGTGCGGCGCGGGTAAACGGCGGGAGTAACTATGACTCTCTTAAGGTATGGAGGGGGGCCCATGGGCCAGCAAGGAGTTTCTGATGAACATCGGCCGGGACATTTTGACGGCGGGGCAAGAACTAGTTGTTATTGAGGGCGAAGGGTTTGTCCTCAGCGGGTTGATTGTCGAATTGTCGGGACTGCCGGGCCGGTTAGCGATTTGCCCGGCCGGCTTGGTTAACCATTTGCCCGAGCCGGGTTGGTTACCGAATTGTCAGGGTTGGGCTTGGTTAACCATTTGTCCGAGCCGGGTTGGTTAATGAATTGCCATGGCCGGGTTGGTTAACGCAGTTTCAGGGTTGGGCTTGATTAACGATTTGCCCGAGCAGGGTTGGCTAACGCATTGTCAGGAGCGTGCGCGGTTGGTTCACGAAACTGCCTGTTCCGGGTTTCTAGAGCGTTGTCAGGCCCGGCCGGCCGGGTTAGCGGCTTGCCAGACCCAACTTGACGAAATTCAGTGCGGCGCGGGTAAACGGCGGGAGTAACTATGACTCTCTTAAGGTATGGAGGGGGGCCCATGGGCCAGCAAGGAGTTTCTGATGAACATCGGCCGGGACATTTTGACGGCGGGGCAAGAACTAGTTGTTATTGAGGGCGAAGGGTTTGTCCTCAGCGGGTTGATTGTCGAATTGTCGGGACTGCCGGGCCGGTTACCGATTTGCCCGGCCGGCTTGGTTAACCATTTGCCCGAGCCGGGTTGTTTAGCGAATTGCCACGTATGGGTTGGTTAACGAATTGTCGGGTTTGGGCTTGGTTAACGACTTGACCGTGCAAGGTTGGTGAACGAATTGTCGGGGTTGGGCTTGGTTAACGATTTGCCCGAGCAGGGTTGGTTAGCGAATTGTCCGGGTCAGACTGGTTAACGAATTGTCCGGCTGGGTTGGTGCACTCATTGCCAGGACAGGGTTGTTTAATGAATTGTCCGTTCCCAGTTGGTTCACGAATTGGCAAGGCCAGGGTGGTTAAGGAATTGTCCGGGCCAGGTTGGTTAACGAATTGCCCGTCCTGGCTGGTTAACGAATTGTCCGGGCCAGGTTGGTTAACGAATTGCCCGTCCTGGCTGGTTAACGAATTGTCAGGGTCAGGTTGGTTAACGAATTGCCATGGCCGGGTAGGTTAACGAATTGCCAGAGCCAGCTTGGTTAACGAATTGTCCGGCCGGGTTGGTTAACGAATTGTCCGTTCCCAGTTGGTTCACGAATTGGCAAGGACAGGGTGGTTAACGAATTGTCCGGCCGGGTTGGTGCACTCATTGCCAGGACAGGGTTGGTTACCGAATTGTCCGTTCCCAGTTGGTTCACGAATTGGAAAACCAGGGTGGTTAAAGTATTGTCCGGGCCTGGTTGGTTAACGAATTGCCCGTCCTGGTTGGTTAACGAATTGTCCGGGTCAGGTTGGTTAACGAATTGCCAGGGTCTGGTTGGTTACCGAATTGTCCGGCCGGGTTGGTGCACTCATTGCCAGGACAGGGTTGGTTGACGAATTGCCCGTCCTGGTTGGTTAACGAATTGCCAGGGTCTGGTTGGTTACCGAATTGTCCGGCCGGGTTGGTGCACTCATTGCCAGGACAGGGTTGGTTGACGAATTGCCCGTCCTGGTTGGTTAACGAATTGCCAGGGTCTGGTTGGTTACCGAATTGTCCGGCCGGGCTGGTGCACTCATTGCCAGGACAGGGTTGGTTACCGAATTGTCAGGGTCAGGTTGGTTAACGAATTGCCATGGCCGGGTAGGTTAACGAATTGCCAGAGCCAGCTTGGTTAACGAATTGTCCGGCCGGGTTGGTTAACGAATTGTCCCGGCCAGGTTGGTTAACGAATTGCCAGAGCCAGCTTGGTTAACGAATTGTCCGGCCGGGTTGGTGCACTCATTGCCAGGACAAGGTTGGTTAACGAATTGCCCGGTTCCGAATGGTTAACGAATTGCCCGGTCCCGGTCGGTTCACGAATTGCCCGCCCGCTGATTGTTAACTTTTCGCACCGGCGGGGGATGGCTTGGGTAACGAGCCTCCAAGATCTGTCGGTTAACCATTTGCCCGGTGGCAATTCGTTAACCAAGTCCGCTCCGGAAGTCTGGATGGGGGTCGGATTTGCCGGCCGAGGCCGACCCGGAGTTCCAGAGGCTCGGCCGCCGGGGTCAGATTCGGCCGCCCCTTTGACACATGCAATTTCTGTACGGGGGCATTGGCGGGGTTCCTGCAGATATATAGGGAGGCCGTTTTCACGAGTTGTTGAAGTATTCGGTAGATGGCACCGGCCTCCCCAATTGGTTAACCCGGGCCACGCGGCAGCTTTTCCGCACGATTCCGAAGATTGCCGGTATGGATTTTCGGACAAATACCCAATTGCGGAAGTCTGTCAGCGGGACCTATTCGCAGGCCCATGCCGGCCGAGGGGCGGCATTTTCCGTATGACTACCGGTGCTCCGGCCGCCGAATGGAAACCTTGCCCGAATGAATTTCTGACAAAGTCCCGAGGCGGGAGCCAGTAAGGGGACGTATTCGGCGGGCCGTGCCGGCCGAGCGGCGGCATTTTCGGAGGGACAACCGCAGGTCCCGCCGTCGATCCGAGACCTTGGCTGAAGAGTCGAAAGTAATCTAAGTCCCGACTCGGAAGTCAGAATGAAGGCGACTTCGGGGCCCTCCTGCCGACCGAGGCGGCCGATCGACGGCGGCACTACCGGAGGGCCGCCCGCCGAGCCAGCCGC
>NW_027278162.1:105000-107500 GCF_030028105.1 Mobula birostris
GACCTAGTCTAGCCGTCGGCCGCCGACGCGCTGCAGGCGCGCGCCTCTGCTCGGAGGCCGGACGCGTCATTTCGGACCACCGCCCCGGCGGCACGACCGACCGCAGTCGAAAACAGGAAAGGGAGCGGCTGCGGGTTCGGGCGCCGTCGGGCGGCTCGTCGCCACGGGACCTGGGTCGACGGCCACTGTGCCTCCGTCGGGGAGTCGGGCCGGTGTGCAGGGCCGGTCTCTTCACCCCGTGCGGGACACTTCTGGTCGCCTATACCTAAACTCCCTTCGCCCCCGAGCAGGGTATCCTAGACGTCTCCCCTTCGGTTCCCGCGAGCCGTTGGGCACGGCGGTGGTTTAAAGAGTCGCGAGCGTCGCACTCCGGCTCCGTTCGTGTCGGTGTCTGGTCGAGCTAGCGGTCTCCCAGCGAATGAAGCTTGGTCCGCCAGCGCCTCTCTGCCCAGGTCGCCGTCCCGCTCCGGGAGGGGACGGCCGTAGGGCGCGGCTCGGCAAGCCCGACACGGTTCGGTTGGTTGGGAGGCGGCGGCGGTGGAGATCCTGCCTCCGCTCGTCTGGCGCGCCCCGGGTGCAGGCCTTTGGCCCGGCGGCGGCGGATCGCGAACGCCCTGATGTTTTCCTTCAAACCGTGATCAGTCTGACGAATGTAAGCGCGAGAGCGCGACAGGGCCGTCGCTCGCTGGTGCTCCTCTCTCCGCGTGGAGGTGGGGTGTTGGGCGGTCCTGGGCTGCCTGCTGGTCCAGCCGGCTCTCTTGCTTCACGCTCCGTCTCCTGCCACAGGCGCGCCGTCCGCCTTCCCTGCTGTCTCGCTCTTGCCCAGGAGAGGAGGAGGAGGAGCAGCTTGGTCGTCGGCGGAGCGTCGGCATGGCAGGAGCGACGGGAGGCCTGAGTCCGGCGAGGCGGCACAAAGCCGAAAGAAAACCTCTTAGACAACTCTTAGCGGTGGATCACTCGGCTCGTGCGTCGATGAAGAACGCAGCTAGCTGCGAGAATTAATGTGAATTGCAGGACACATTGATCATCGACACTTTGAACGCACTTTGCGGCCCCGGGTTCTTCCCGGGGCTACGCCTGTCTGAGGGTCGCTTGTACGATCAATCGCGCTCGCTTGCCGCCAGGCTGGCGGGCGCGCGGCTGGGGCGTCGCAGAGGGTCCTGAACCCTCTATGTCCCCCTAAGTGCAGACCCCGGAGCCCTCCGCGCCACGCGGCTGCCTCCCCCCCCCAGTGGAGCCGCGTGGCCACCTCGGAGGCCCTCGACCCGTGCCCACCTGGGCCTCGCCCCGTCCGCCAGCGGACGCGGTGCGGCGGCGCCTTTCCCCTGCACGGCCGTCACTGCGGTAGCGCCGCGCCCCTCCGCCGCGAGGGCCGCGAGTTCGTCGTCGCTTCTGACCGCCGCCTTGCTCGGGACTGTCGCCTGCCTCGCCGAGGCGTTGCCGTGTGGTGTGTTGCCAGCGTTGAGCCTCTGTGCGCCGCCGCGAGACCGAGTGGCGAGGCGATCGAGGAGGTTAGGAGGCGAAGGAGAGATGGAGAGCGAGAGAGGGTCGACGGGACGGGGTGAGCAACCCCGCTCCCGGCGAGCTCGACAGGGAAAGAGGGCCGCGCCTCTACCGTGCCTCGCACGCACGGGAGGGGTCGGCCTCGCGCCGCGGCGCGTCCCTGGCGTGTGCACCTCTTCCGCCGCTCGGCTCACCCCGCACCGCCTACTCGCTGCGCCCGCTCGCTTCGGTCCGCGCCGGCGTCCGTCGGTGCTCTCGGGAAGCGAATTCAGCCGAGCCCGGGTCTCGCCCGTGCACCGCGGGGTGCAAGGGGAGCCAGCCAGCCAGCCAGACAGACAGCCAGCCTTCGGTCGGCCTGCGCGAGCGTGACGCGCGGCCGCCCGGCACCCGCCCGTCTCACCCGCCAGCGGCGGGGGAGCTGGCGCGCGCCGGGCCGGTCCGCCTTCTCGCCCGCCTGCTGCCGGCCGTCGCGCACTGCACTGCCTTGCCTGCCTGCCTGCCTGCCTGCCCTGCGCCCCCCTGGCGTGGCCCGGCCGGCGCTCGGTTCTCTTCTGCCTACGACCTCAGATCAGACGTGGCGACCCGCTGAATTTAAGCATATTACTAAGCGGAGGAAAAGAAACTAACGAGGATTCCCTCAGTAACGGCGAGTGAAGAGGGAAGAGCCCAGCGCCGAATCCCCGGCCGCCTGGCGGTCGCGGGAAATGTGGCGTATAGAAGACCTCCTTTCTCCGACGACGCTCGGGGGCCCAAGTCCTTCTGATCGAGGCCTAGCCTGTGGACGGTGTGAGGCCGGTAGAGGCCCCTGGCTCGTCGGAACGGAGTCTTCTCGGAGTCGGGTTGCTTGTGAATGCAGCCCAAAGCGGGTGGTAAACTCCATCTAAGGCTAAATACCGGCACGAGACCGATAGTCAACAAGTACCGTAAGGGAAAGTTGAAAAGAACTTTGAAGAGAGAGTTCAAGAGGGCGTGAAACCGCTAAGAGGTAAACGGGTGG
>NW_027278162.1:112500-122500 GCF_030028105.1 Mobula birostris
TAACGAATTGCACCTGGGTAACCAAAACTCCCTGGACCACCCGATCTCCGGACACATGGTTCAAGCTCACACACCCACACACCCACCCACCCACCCACCGCGCGGGCCCCGTGCGCCGTAGTATTGGAAGAGGTGGGCTGCGCCAGCTGGTTTTTTTTATCGAATTGTCAGGGTCCGGTCGGGTTAAGGATTTGACAGGGCCAGCTTGACTAAATTCAGTGAAGCGCGGGTATTCGGCGGGAGTAACTATGACTTAAGGCGGGGGGCCCATGGGCCAGCAAGGAGTTTCTGATGAACATCGGCCGGGACATTTTGACGGCGGGGCAAGAACTAGTTGTTATTGAGGGCGAAGGGTTTGTCCTCAGCTGGTTGATTGTCGAATTGTCGGGACTGCCGGGCCGGTTAGCGATTTGCCCGGCCGGCTTGGTTAACCATTTGCCCGAGCCGGGTTGGTTACCGAATTGTCAGGGTTGGGCTTGGTTAACCATTTGTCCGAGCCGGGTTGGTTAATGAATTGCCATGGCCGGGTTGGTTAACGCAGTTTCAGGGTTGGGCTTGATTAACGATTTGCCCGAGCAGGGTTGGCTAACGCATTGTCAGGAGCGTGCGCGGTTGGTTCACGAAACTGCCTGTTCCGGGTTTCTAGAGCGTTGTCAGGCCCGGCCGGCCGGGTTAGCGGCTTGCCAGACCCAACTTGACGAAATTCAGTGCGGCGCGGGTAAACGGCCGGAGTAACTATGACTCTCTTAAGGATGGAGGGGGGCCCATGGGCCAGCAAGGAGTTTCTGATGAACATCGGCCGGGACATTTTGACGGCGGGGCAAGAACTAGTTGTTATTGAGGGCGAAGGGTTTGTCCTCAGCTGGTTGATTGTCGAATTGTCGGGACTGCCGGGCCGGTTAGCGATTTGCCCGGCCGGCTTGGTTAACCATTTGCCCGAGCCGGGTTGGTTACCGAATTGTCAGGGTTGGGCTTGGTTAACCATTTGTCCGAGCCGGGTTGGTTAATGAATTGCCATGGCCGGGTTGGTTAACGCAGTTTCAGGGTTGGGCTTGATTAACGATTTGCCCGAGCAGGGTTGGCTAACGCATTGTCAGGAGCGTGCGCGGTTGGTTCACGAAACTGCCTGTTCCGGGTTTCTAGAGCGTTGTCAGGCCCGGCCGGCCGGGTTAGCGGCTTGCCAGACCCAACTTGACGAAATTCAGTGCGGCGCGGGTAAACGGCGGGAGTAACTATGACTCTCTTAAGGTATGGAGGGGGGCCCATGGGCCAGCAAGGAGTTTCTGATGAACATCGGCCGGGACATTTTGACGGCGGGGCAAGAACTAGTTGTTATTGAGGGCGAAGGGTTTGTCCTCAGCGGGTTGATTGTCGAATTGTCGGGACTGCCGGGCCGGTTAACGATTTGCCCGGCCGGCTTGGTTAACCATTTGCCCGAGCCGGGTTGGTTACCGAATTGTCAGGGTTGGGCTTGGTTCACCATTTGCCCGAGCCGGGTTGGTTAATGAATTGCCATGGCCGGGTTGATTAACGCATTGTCAGGGTTGGGCTTGGTTAACGATTTGCCCGAGCAGGGTGGGTGAACGCATTGTCAGGAGCGTGCGCGGTTGGTTCACGAAACTGCCTGTTCCGGGTTTCTAGAGCGTTGTCAGGCCCGGCCGGCCGGGTTAGCAGGTTGCCAGACCCAACTTGACGAAATTCAGTGCGGCGCGGGTAAACGGCGGGAGTAACTATGACTCTCTTAAGGTAAGGAGGGGGGGCCCATGGGCCAGCAAGGAGTTTCTGATGAACATCGGCCGGGACATTTTGACGGCGGGGCAAGAACTAGTTGTTATTGAGGGCGAAGGGTTTGTCCTCAGCGGGTTGATTGTCGAATTGTCGGGACTGCCGGGCCGGTTAGCGATTTGCCCGGCCGGCTTGGTTAACCATTTGCCCGAGCCGGGTTGGTTACCGAATTGTCAGGGTTGGGCTTGGTTAACCATTTGTCCGAGCCGGGTTGGTTAATGAATTGCCATGGCCGGGTTGGTTAACGCAGTTTCAGGGTTGGGCTTGATTAACGATTTGCCCGAGCAGGGTTGGCTAACGCATTGTCAGGAGCGTGCGCGGTTGGTTCACGAAACTGCCTGTTCCGGGTTTCTAGAGCGTTGTCAGGCCCGGCCGGCCGGGTTAGCGGCTTGCCAGACCCAACTTGACGAAATTCAGTGCGGCGCGGGTAAACGGCGGGAGTAACTATGACTCTCTTAAGGGTAAGGAGGGGGGGCCCATGGGCCAGCAAGGAGTTTCTGATGAACATCGGCCGGGACATTTTGACGGCGGGGCAAGACGTAGTTGTTATTGAGGGTGAAGGGTTTGTCCTCAGCTGGTTGATTGTCGAATAGTCGGGGCTGCCGGGCCGGTTACCGATTTGCCCGGCCGGCTTGGTTAACCATTTGCCCGGGCCGGGTTGGTTAACGAATTGTCAGGGTTGGGCTTGGTTAACCATTTGCCCGGGCCGGGTTGGTTAATGAATTGCCATGGCCGGGTTGGTTAACGCAGTTTCAGGGTTGGGCTTGATTAACGATTTGCCCGAGCAGGGTTGGCTAACGCATTGTCAGGAGCGTGCGCGGTTGGTTCACGAAACTGCCTGTTCCGGGTTTCTAGAGCGTTGTCAGGCCCGGCCGGCCGGGTTAGCGGCTTGCCAGACCCAACTTGACGAAATTCAGTGCGGCGCGGGTAAACGGCGGGAGTAACTATGACTCTCTTAAGGTATGGAGGGGGGCCCATGGGCCAGCAAGGAGTTTCTGATGAACATCGGCCGGGACATTTTGACGGCGGGGCAAGAACTAGTTGTTATTGAGGGCGAAGGGTTTGTCCTCAGCGGGTTGATTGTCGAATTGTCGGGACTGCCGGGCCGGTTAACGATTTGCCCGGCCGGCTTGGTTAACCATTTGCCCGAGCCGGGTTGGTTACCGAATTGTCAGGGTTGGGCTTGGTTCACCATTTGCCCGAGCCGGGTTGGTTAATGAATTGCCATGGCCGGGTTGATTAACGCATTGTCAGGGTTGGGCTTGGTTAACGATTTGCCCGAGCAGGGTGGGTGAACGCATTGTCAGGAGCGTGCGCGGTTGGTTCACGAAACTGCCTGTTCCGGGTTTCTAGAGCGTTGTCAGGCCCGGCCGGCCGGGTTAGCAGGTTGCCAGACCCAACTTGACGAAATTCAGTGCGGCGCGGGTAAACGGCGGGAGTAACTATGACTCTCTTAAGGTAAGGAGGGGGGGCCCATGGGCCAGCAAGGAGTTTCTGATGAACATCGGCCGGGACATTTTGACGGCGGGTCAAGAACTAGTTGTTATTGAGGGCGAAGGGTTTGTCCTCAGCTGGTTGATTGTCGAATTGTCGGGACTGCCGGGCCGGTTACCGATTTGCCCGGCCGGCTTGGTTAACCATTTGCCCGAGCCGGGTTGGTTAACGAATTGTCAGGGTTGGGCTTGGTTAACCATTTGCCCGGGCCGGGTTGGTTAATGAATTGCCATGGCCGGGTTGGTTAACGCAGTTTCAGGGTTGGGCTTGATTAACGATTTGCCCGAGCAGGGTTGGCTAACGCATTGTCAGGAGCGTGCGCGGTTGGTTCACGAAACTGCCTGTTCCGGGTTTCTAGAGCGTTGTCAGGCCCGGCCGGCCGGGTTAGCGGCTTGCCAGACCCAACTTGACGAAATTCAGTGCGGCGCGGGTAAACGGCGGGAGTAACTATGACTCTCTTAAGGTAAGGAGGGGGGGCCCATGGGCCAGCAAGGAGTTTCTGATGAACATCGGCCGGGACATTTTGACGGCGGGGCAAGAACTAGTTGTTATTCAGGGCGAAGGGTTTGTCCTCAGCTGGTTGATTGTCGAATAGTCGGGGCTGCCGGGCCGGTTACCGATTTGCCCGGCCGGCTTGGTTAACCATTTGCCCGGGCCGGGTTGGTTAACGAATTGTCAGGGTTGGGCTTGGTTAACCATTTGCCCGGGCCGGGTTGGTTAATGAATTGCCATGGCCGGGTTGGTTAACGCAGTTTCAGGGTTGGGCTTGATTAACGATTTGCCCGAGCAGGGTTGGCTAACGCATTGTCAGGAGCGTGCGCGGTTGGTTCACGAAACTGCCTGTTCCGGGTTTCTAGAGCGTTGTCAGGCCCGGCCGGCCGGGTTAGCGGCTTGCCAGACCCAACTTGACGAAATTCAGTGCGGCGCGGGTAAACGGCGGGAGTAACTATGACTCTCTTAAGGTATGGAGGGGGGCCCATGGGCCAGCAAGGAGTTTCTGATGAACATCGGCCGGGACATTTTGACGGCGGGGCAAGAACTAGTTGTTATTGAGGGCGAAGGGTTTGTCCTCAGCGGGTTGATTGTCGAATTGTCGGGACTGCCGGGCCGGTTAGCGATTTGCCCGGCCGGCTTGGTTAACCATTTGCCCGAGCCGGGTTGGTTACCGAATTGTCAGGGTTGGGCTTGGTTAACCATTTGCCCGGGCCGGGTTGGTTAATGAATTGCCATGGCCGGGTTGGTTAACGCAGTTTCAGGGTTGGGCTTGATTAACGATTTGCCCGAGCAGGGTTGGCTAACGCATTGTCAGGAGCGTGCGCGGTTGGTTCACGAAACTGCCTGTTCCGGGTTTCTAGAGCGTTGTCAGGCCCGGCCGGCCGGGTTAGCGGCTTGCCAGACCCAACTTGACGAAATTCAGTGCGGCGCGGGTAAACGGCCGGAGTAACTATGACTCTCTTAAGGTATGGAGGGGGGCCCATGGGCCAGCAAGGAGTTTCTGATGAACATCGGCCGGGACATTTTGACGGCGGGGCAAGAACTAGTTGTTATTGAGGGCGAAGGGTTTGTCCTCAGCGGGTTGATTGTCGAATTGTCGGGACTGCCGGGCCGGTTAGCGATTTGCCCGGCCGGCTTGGTTAACCATTTGCCCGAGCCGGGTTGGTTACCGAATTGTCAGGGTTGGGCTTGGTTAACCATTTGCCCGGGCCGGGTTGGTTAATGAATTGCCATGGCCGGGTTGGTTAACGCAGTTTCAGGGTTGGGCTTGATTAACGATTTGCCCGAGCAGGGTTGGCTAACGCATTGTCAGGAGCGTGCGCGGTTGGTTCACGAAACTGCCTGTTCCGGGTTTCTAGAGCGTTGTCAGGCCCGGCCGGCCGGGTTAGCGGCTTGCCAGACCCAACTTGACGAAATTCAGTGCGGCGCGGGTAAACGGCCGGAGTAACTATGACTCTCTTAAGGATGGAGGGGGGCCCATGGGCCAGCAAGGAGTTTCTGATGAACATCGGCCGGGACATTTTGACGGCGGGGCAAGAACTAGTTGTTATTGAGGGCGAAGGGTTTGTCCTCAGCTGGTTGATTGTCGAATTGTCGGGACTGCCGGGCCGGTTAGCGATTTGCCCGGCCGGCTTGGTTAACCATTTGCCCGAGCCGGGTTGGTTACCGAATTGTCAGGGTTGGGCTTGGTTAACCATTTGTCCGAGCCGGGTTGGTTAATGAATTGCCATGGCCGGGTTGGTTAACGCAGTTTCAGGGTTGGGCTTGATTAACGATTTGCCCGAGCAGGGTTGGCTAACGCATTGTCAGGAGCGTGCGCGGTTGGTTCACGAAACTGCCTGTTCCGGGTTTCTAGAGCGTTGTCAGGCCCGGCCGGCCGGGTTAGCGGCTTGCCAGACCCAACTTGACGAAATTCAGTGCGGCGCGGGTAAACGGCGGGAGTAACTATGACTCTCTTAAGGTATGGAGGGGGGCCCATGGGCCAGCAAGGAGTGTCTGATGAACATCGGCCGGGACATTTTGACGGCGGGGCAAGAACTAGTTGTTATTGAGGGCGAAGGGTTTGTCCTCAGCGGGTTGATTGTCGAATTGTCGGGACTGCCGGGCCGGTTAACGATTTGCCCGGCCGGCTTGGTTAACCATTTGCCCGAGCCGGGTTGGTTACCGAATTGTCAGGGTTGGGCTTGGTTCACCATTTGCCCGAGCCGGGTTGGTTAATGAATTGCCATGGCCGGGTTGATTAACGCATTGTCAGGGTTGGGCTTGGTTAACGATTTGCCCGAGCAGGGTGGGTGAACGCATTGTCAGGAGCGTGCGCGGTTGGTTCACGAAACTGCCTGTTCCGGGTTTCTAGAGCGTTGTCAGGCCCGGCCGGCCGGGTTAGCAGGTTGCCAGACCCAACTTGACGAAATTCAGTGCGGCGCGGGTAAACGGCGGGAGTAACTATGACTCTCTTAAGGTAAGGAGGGGGGGCCCATGGGCCAGCAAGGAGTTTCTGATGAACATCGGCCGGGACATTTTGACGGCGGGTCAAGAACTAGTTGTTATTGAGGGCGAAGGGTTTGTCCTCAGCTGGTTGATTGTCGAATTGTCGGGACTGCCGGGCCGGTTACCGATTTGCCCGGCCGGCTTGGTTAACCATTTGCCCGAGCCGGGTTGTTTAGCGAATTGCCACGTATGGGTTGGTTAACGAATTGTCGGGTTTGGGCTTGGTTAACGACTTGACCGTGCAAGGTTGGTGAACGAATTGTCGGGGTTGGGCTTGGTTAACGATTTGCCCGAGCAGGGTTGGTTAGCGAATTGTCCGGGTCAGACTGGTTAACGAATTGTCCGGCTGGGTTGGTGCACTCATTGCCAGGACAGGGTTGTTTAATGAATTGTCCGTTCCCAGTTGGTTCACGAATTGGCAAGGCCAGGGTGGTTAAGGAATTGTCCGGGCCAGGTTGGTTAACGAATTGCCCGTCCTGGCTGGTTAACGAATTGTCCGGGCCAGGTTGGTTAACGAATTGCCCGTCCTGGCTGGTTAACGAATTGTCAGGGTCAGGTTGGTTAACGAATTGCCATGGCCGGGTAGGTTAACGAATTGCCAGAGCCAGCTTGGTTAACGAATTGTCCGGCCGGGTTGGTTAACGAATTGTCCGTTCCCAGTTGGTTCACGAATTGGCAAGGACAGGGTGGTTAACGAATTGTCCGGCCGGGTTGGTGCACTCATTGCCAGGACAGGGTTGGTTACCGAATTGTCCGTTCCCAGTTGGTTCACGAATTGGAAAACCAGGGTGGTTAAAGTATTGTCCGGGCCTGGTTGGTTAACGAATTGCCCGTCCTGGTTGGTTAACGAATTGTCCGGGTCAGGTTGGTTAACGAATTGCCAGGGTCTGGTTGGTTACCGAATTGTCCGGCCGGGTTGGTGCACTCATTGCCAGGACAGGGTTGGTTGACGAATTGCCCGTCCTGGTTGGTTAACGAATTGCCAGGGTCTGGTTGGTTACCGAATTGTCCGGCCGGGTTGGTGCACTCATTGCCAGGACAGGGTTGGTTGACGAATTGCCCGTCCTGGTTGGTTAACGAATTGCCAGGGTCTGGTTGGTTACCGAATTGTCCGGCCGGGCTGGTGCACTCATTGCCAGGACAGGGTTGGTTACCGAATTGTCAGGGTCAGGTTGGTTAACGAATTGCCATGGCCGGGTAGGTTAACGAATTGCCAGAGCCAGCTTGGTTAACGAATTGTCCGGCCGGGTTGGTTAACGAATTGTCCCGGCCAGGTTGGTTAACGAATTGCCAGAGCCAGCTTGGTTAACGAATTGTCCGGCCGGGTTGGTGCACTCATTGCCAGGACAAGGTTGGTTAACGAATTGCCCGGTTCCGAATGGTTAACGAATTGCCCGGTCCCGGTCGGTTCACGAATTGCCCGCCCGCTGATTGTTAACTTTTCGCACCGGCGGGGGATGGCTTGGGTAACGAGCCTCCAAGATCTGTCGGTTAACCATTTGCCCGGTGGCAATTCGTTAACCAAGTCCGCTCCGGAAGTCTGGATGGGGGTCGGATTTGCCGGCCGAGGCCGACCCGGAGTTCCAGAGGCTCGGCCGCCGGGGTCAGATTCGGCCGCCCCTTTGACACATGCAATTTCTGTACGGGGGCATTGGCGGGGTTCCTGCAGATATATAGGGAGGCCGTTTTCACGAGTTGTTGAAGTATTCGGTAGATGGCACCGGCCTCCCCAATTGGTTAACCCGGGCCACGCGGCAGCTTTTCCGCACGATTCCGAAGATTGCCGGTATGGATTTTCGGACAAATACCCAATTGCGGAAGTCTGTCAGCGGGACCTATTCGCAGGCCCATGCCGGCCGAGGGGCGGCATTTTCCGTATGACTACCGGTGCTCCGGCCGCCGAATGGAAACCTTGCCCGAATGAATTTCTGACAAAGTCCCGAGGCGGGAGCCAGTAAGGGGACGTATTCGGCGGGCCGTGCCGGCCGAGCGGCGGCATTTTCGGAGGGACAACCGCAGGTCCCGCCGTCGATCCGAGACCTTGGCTGAAGAGTCGAAAGTAATCTAAGTCCCGACTCGGAAGTCAGAATGAAGGCGACTTCGGGGCCCTCCTGCCGACCGAGGCGGCCGATCGACGGCGGCACTACCGGAGGGCCGCCCGCCGAGCCAGCCGCGTGCCCTCGGCGCCACGCCGGTTAACCAATTGCCGTCGGAAGCCTGTGAAGGTCGGATCTGCCCCGTCGGGCGGGCCCGAGGTCCCCCGCGACCGGCATGAGCTCCGGGCGTCGTGCCGCCGGTTTGACACATGTCATTGTTGCACGGTCTGTCGCGGCTCTGGTTAACGAGTTAGGCCCGGAAGTCACTATGGGGGTCGGATTTGCCCCGCCTGGCGGGGCCAGAGTGCGACCTTCCCGGCAGGACTTCCGGGAGGCATCCCGCCGACTTGACACATGCAATTTCTGTACGGGGGGATTGGCGGGGTTCCCGGAGATTTACGGGAACACGTTTTCCAGACACACTTAGCAGGGTGACTAGTGGTACGGTTGACACAGTGCAGAGTTCTAAGTGAGCCTTACTCAATTGTGACTCAGTAAGCGGGAGGCCGGGCGAGCTCCGACTTACAATGATAAAAGCTTTTTTTCGCTATTTCCGAAAAAAATGACAAAGTCCAAGAACGCAGCGGGGGCTGCGGACAGACAGAGTCTGAGCGCGGACCGCGGGCGGCGGCCGGCAGACCGACGGTGGCAAAAGCTTTATATCGATCCGAAAAGCAAAGAGGCATTGTGTGTACCAAGACGGAGAAGGGACAAGCCTGCCGCTGGTGCCCTCGCGAGTGTCGTCTGCGTTAGACCTCTGTTCCCCGATCGATCCGGCTTGGTCGGTCCTACCTTTGGGAGAGGCCGAGTGGAAGCGACGGTCTCGACACGTGCGCCGAACTTCCGTGCTCGGCTCGTTACCATCTCCGGAGGTGGGCAGGTGGGTCTGCCGCGGGGCGGCCCGATTGCCGACCGAGGGCTTCATGCTTTGGGCGGAATTGACGTTGGGCATTCGCACGTTTGCACCACGATCGATTGACGGAGTCTCCCGCCGGCGGACGGGACTGCTGTGCGCATAGATGACGGGGGCCGGTCGAACGACCGTCGACCATCCCGAGAAGGCAGCTACACCCACGCGCATATACCTAGGCGGTGAAGGTGCGGACCTCACCGGCGCGATCGACGGGGTGGGATGGCGAGGCGTTCACCGGCGCGGCGTTAGGCCCTGGGCCGACGGAGGCGAGCGGCGACCGTCGACCGTCCTGAGAGCCAGCTCGGCGGAAGGGTGCGGGTGCGGACCTCACCCAGCGACGCGGCTCGATAGGGGATGGCGCGGCACTGCGACGACAGACATGGCCCGAGAGAGCAAGGGACGGGCGCGCCGGCCGCAGCAGCACTCTTTCGCGCCGTAGGGGCAAGGCGAAAGAGTCGGGAGAGTTCCATAGGCCAGAGTGGCAGGGAGATGCCCGGTTCAGCCTGACTCAACCGAAGCGTTGATCCTCGGTCACCAACGAGAGGAAGGAGAGGCTCTGCGCGCGCGGTGCTACCGACTGACGGCCGGCCGATGTGCGATTTCCAGAAGGTCGGGCGGCACCCGCGCGTTCCCTCCCCGCTCCAGCAGAGGCCGGAGACGTCCGGTCGCCAGAGCGGTCCGCGTGCAGCCTCCGGTTCCGCGAGAAGGCTAGTGTCCTCGGGACGAGGAG
>NW_027278162.1:137500-150000 GCF_030028105.1 Mobula birostris
GTCGGGTTTGGGCTTGGTTAACGATTTGCCCGAGCAGGGTGGGTGAACACATTGTCAGGAGCGTGCGCGGTTGGTTCACGAAACTGCCTGTTCCGGGTTTCTAGAGCGTTGTCAGGCCCGGCCGGCCGGGTTATCGGCTTGCCAGACCCAACTTGACGAAATTCAGTGCGGCGCGGGTAAACGGCGGGAGTAACTATGACTCTCTTAAGGTAAGGAGGGGGGGCCCATGGGCCAGCAAGGAGTTTCTGATGAACATCGGCCGGGACATTTTGACGGCGGGGCAAGACGTAGTTGTTATTGAGGGTGAAGGGTTTGTCCTCAGCTGGTTGATTGTCGAATAGTCGGGGCTGCCGGGCCGGTTACCGATTTGCCCGGCCGGCTTGGTTAACCATTTGCCCGGGCCGGGTTGGTTAACGAATTGTCAGGGTTGGGCTTGGTTAACCATTTGCCCGGGCCGGGTTGGTTAATGAATTGCCATGGCCGGGTTGGTTAACGCAGTTTCAGGGTTGGGCTTGATTAACGATTTGCCCGAGCAGGGTTGGCTAACGCATTGTCAGGAGCGTGCGCGGTTGGTTCACGAAACTGCCTGTTCCGGGTTTCTAGAGCGTTGTCAGGCCCGGCCGGCCGGGTTAGCGGCTTGCCAGACCCAACTTGACGAAATTCAGTGCGGCGCGGGTAAACGGCGGGAGTAACTATGACTCTCTTAAGGTATGGAGGGGGGCCCATGGGCCAGCAAGGAGTTTCTGATGAACATCGGCCGGGACATTTTGACGGCGGGGCAAGAACTAGTTGTTATTGAGGGCGAAGGGTTTGTCCTCAGCGGGTTGATTGTCGAATTGTCGGGACTGCCGGGCCGGTTAGCGATTTGCCCGGCCGGCTTGGTTAACCATTTGCCCGAGCCGGGTTGGTTACCGAATTGTCAGGGTTGGGCTTGGTTAACCATTTGCCCGGGCCGGGTTGGTTAATGAATTGCCATGGCCGGGTTGGTTAACGCAGTTTCAGGGTTGGGCTTGATTAACGATTTGCCCGAGCAGGGTTGGCTAACGCATTGTCAGGAGCGTGCGCGGTTGGTTCACGAAACTGCCTGTTCCGGGTTTCTAGAGCGTTGTCAGGCCCGGCCGGCCGGGTTAGCGGCTTGCCAGACCCAACTTGACGAAATTCAGTGCGGCGCGGGTAAACGGCCGGAGTAACTATGACTCTCTTAAGGTATGGAGGGGGGCCCATGGGCCAGCAAGGAGTTTCTGATGAACATCGGCCGGGACATTTTGACGGCGGGGCAAGAACTAGTTGTTATTGAGGGCGAAGGGTTTGTCCTCAGCGGGTTGATTGTCGAATTGTCGGGACTGCCGGGCCGGTTAGCGATTTGCCCGGCCGGCTTGGTTAACCATTTGCCCGAGCCGGGTTGGTTACCGAATTGTCAGGGTTGGGCTTGGTTAACCATTTGCCCGGGCCGGGTTGGTTAATGAATTGCCATGGCCGGGTTGGTTAACGCAGTTTCAGGGTTGGGCTTGATTAACGATTTGCCCGAGCAGGGTTGGCTAACGCATTGTCAGGAGCGTGCGCGGTTGGTTCACGAAACTGCCTGTTCCGGGTTTCTAGAGCGTTGTCAGGCCCGGCCGGCCGGGTTAGCGGCTTGCCAGACCCAACTTGACGAAATTCAGTGCGGCGCGGGTAAACGGCCGGAGTAACTATGACTCTCTTAAGGATGGAGGGGGGCCCATGGGCCAGCAAGGAGTTTCTGATGAACATCGGCCGGGACATTTTGACGGCGGGGCAAGAACTAGTTGTTATTGAGGGCGAAGGGTTTGTCCTCAGCTGGTTGATTGTCGAATTGTCGGGACTGCCGGGCCGGTTAGCGATTTGCCCGGCCGGCTTGGTTAACCATTTGCCCGAGCCGGGTTGGTTACCGAATTGTCAGGGTTGGGCTTGGTTAACCATTTGTCCGAGCCGGGTTGGTTAATGAATTGCCATGGCCGGGTTGGTTAACGCAGTTTCAGGGTTGGGCTTGATTAACGATTTGCCCGAGCAGGGTTGGCTAACGCATTGTCAGGAGCGTGCGCGGTTGGTTCACGAAACTGCCTGTTCCGGGTTTCTAGAGCGTTGTCAGGCCCGGCCGGCCGGGTTAGCGGCTTGCCAGACCCAACTTGACGAAATTCAGTGCGGCGCGGGTAAACGGCGGGAGTAACTATGACTCTCTTAAGGTATGGAGGGGGGCCCATGGGCCAGCAAGGAGTTTCTGATGAACATCGGCCGGGACATTTTGACGGCGGGGCAAGAACTAGTTGTTATTGAGGGCGAAGGGTTTGTCCTCAGCGGGTTGATTGTCGAATTGTCGGGACTGCCGGGCCGGTTAACGATTTGCCCGGCCGGCTTGGTTAACCATTTGCCCGAGCCGGGTTGGTTACCGAATTGTCAGGGTTGGGCTTGGTTCACCATTTGCCCGAGCCGGGTTGGTTAATGAATTGCCATGGCCGGGTTGATTAACGCATTGTCAGGGTTGGGCTTGGTTAACGATTTGCCCGAGCAGGGTGGGTGAACGCATTGTCAGGAGCGTGCGCGGTTGGTTCACGAAACTGCCTGTTCCGGGTTTCTAGAGCGTTGTCAGGCCCGGCCGGCCGGGTTAGCAGGTTGCCAGACCCAACTTGACGAAATTCAGTGCGGCGCGGGTAAACGGCGGGAGTAACTATGACTCTCTTAAGGTAAGGAGGGGGGGCCCATGGGCCAGCAAGGAGTTTCTGATGAACATCGGCCGGGACATTTTGACGGCGGGTCAAGAACTAGTTGTTATTGAGGGCGAAGGGTTTGTCCTCAGCTGGTTGATTGTCGAATTGTCGGGACTGCCGGGCCGGTTACCGATTTGCCCGGCCGGCTTGGTTAACCATTTGCCCGAGCCGGGTTGGTTAACGAATTGTCAGGGTTGGGCTTGGTTAACCATTTGCCCGGGCCGGGTTGGTTAATGAATTGCCATGGCCGGGTTGGTTAACGCAGTTTCAGGGTTGGGCTTGATTAACGATTTGCCCGAGCAGGGTTGGCTAACGCATTGTCAGGAGCGTGCGCGGTTGGTTCACGAAACTGCCTGTTCCGGGTTTCTAGAGCGTTGTCAGGCCCGGCCGGCCGGGTTAGCGGCTTGCCAGACCCAACTTGACGAAATTCAGTGCGGCGCGGGTAAACGGCGGGAGTAACTATGACTCTCTTAAGGTAAGGAGGGGGGGCCCATGGGCCAGCAAGGAGTTTCTGATGAACATCGGCCGGGACATTTTGACGGCGGGGCAAGAACTAGTTGTTATTGAGGGCGAAGGGTTTGTCCTCAGCGGGTTGATTGTCGAATTGTCGGGACTGCCGGGCCGGTTAGCGATTTGCCCGGCCGGCTTGGTTAACCATTTGCCCGAGCCGGGTTGGTTACCGAATTGTCAGGGTTGGGCTTGGTTAACCATTTGTCCGAGCCGGGTTGGTTAATGAATTGCCATGGCCGGGTTGGTTAACGCAGTTTCAGGGTTGGGCTTGATTAACGATTTGCCCGAGCAGGGTTGGCTAACGCATTGTCAGGAGCGTGCGCGGTTGGTTCACGAAACTGCCTGTTCCGGGTTTCTAGAGCGTTGTCAGGCCCGGCCGGCCGGGTTAGCGGCTTGCCAGACCCAACTTGACGAAATTCAGTGCGGCGCGGGTAAACGGCGGGAGTAACTATGACTCTCTTAAGGTAAGGAGGGGGGGCCCATGGGCCAGCAAGGAGTTTCTGATGAACATCGGCCGGGACATTTTGACGGCGGGGCAAGACGTAGTTGTTATTGAGGGTGAAGGGTTTGTCCTCAGCTGGTTGATTGTCGAATAGTCGGGGCTGCCGGGCCGGTTACCGATTTGCCCGGCCGGCTTGGTTAACCATTTGCCCGGGCCGGGTTGGTTAACGAATTGTCAGGGTTGGGCTTGGTTAACCATTTGCCCGGGCCGGGTTGGTTAATGAATTGCCATGGCCGGGTTGGTTAACGCAGTTTCAGGGTTGGGCTTGATTAACGATTTGCCCGAGCAGGGTTGGCTAACGCATTGTCAGGAGCGTGCGCGGTTGGTTCACGAAACTGCCTGTTCCGGGTTTCTAGAGCGTTGTCAGGCCCGGCCGGCCGGGTTAGCGGCTTGCCAGACCCAACTTGACGAAATTCAGTGCGGCGCGGGTAAACGGCGGGAGTAACTATGACTCTCTTAAGGTATGGAGGGGGGCCCATGGGCCAGCAAGGAGTTTCTGATGAACATCGGCCGGGACATTTTGACGGCGGGGCAAGAACTAGTTGTTATTGAGGGCGAAGGGTTTGTCCTCAGCGGGTTGATTGTCGAATTGTCGGGACTGCCGGGCCGGTTAGCGATTTGCCCGGCCGGCTTGGTTAACCATTTGCCCGAGCCGGGTTGGTTACCGAATTGTCAGGGTTGGGCTTGGTTAACCATTTGCCCGGGCCGGGTTGGTTAATGAATTGCCATGGCCGGGTTGGTTAACGCAGTTTCAGGGTTGGGCTTGATTAACGATTTGCCCGAGCAGGGTTGGCTAACGCATTGTCAGGAGCGTGCGCGGTTGGTTCACGAAACTGCCTGTTCCGGGTTTCTAGAGCGTTGTCAGGCCCGGCCGGCCGGGTTAGCGGCTTGCCAGACCCAACTTGACGAAATTCAGTGCGGCGCGGGTAAACGGCCGGAGTAACTATGACTCTCTTAAGGTATGGAGGGGGGCCCATGGGCCAGCAAGGAGTTTCTGATGAACATCGGCCGGGACATTTTGACGGCGGGGCAAGAACTAGTTGTTATTGAGGGCGAAGGGTTTGTCCTCAGCGGGTTGATTGTCGAATTGTCGGGACTGCCGGGCCGGTTAGCGATTTGCCCGGCCGGCTTGGTTAACCATTTGCCCGAGCCGGGTTGGTTACCGAATTGTCAGGGTTGGGCTTGGTTAACCATTTGCCCGGGCCGGGTTGGTTAATGAATTGCCATGGCCGGGTTGGTTAACGCAGTTTCAGGGTTGGGCTTGATTAACGATTTGCCCGAGCAGGGTTGGCTAACGCATTGTCAGGAGCGTGCGCGGTTGGTTCACGAAACTGCCTGTTCCGGGTTTCTAGAGCGTTGTCAGGCCCGGCCGGCCGGGTTAGCGGCTTGCCAGACCCAACTTGACGAAATTCAGTGCGGCGCGGGTAAACGGCCGGAGTAACTATGACTCTCTTAAGGATGGAGGGGGGCCCATGGGCCAGCAAGGAGTTTCTGATGAACATCGGCCGGGACATTTTGACGGCGGGGCAAGAACTAGTTGTTATTGAGGGCGAAGGGTTTGTCCTCAGCTGGTTGATTGTCGAATTGTCGGGACTGCCGGGCCGGTTAGCGATTTGCCCGGCCGGCTTGGTTAACCATTTGCCCGAGCCGGGTTGGTTACCGAATTGTCAGGGTTGGGCTTGGTTAACCATTTGTCCGAGCCGGGTTGGTTAATGAATTGCCATGGCCGGGTTGGTTAACGCAGTTTCAGGGTTGGGCTTGATTAACGATTTGCCCGAGCAGGGTTGGCTAACGCATTGTCAGGAGCGTGCGCGGTTGGTTCACGAAACTGCCTGTTCCGGGTTTCTAGAGCGTTGTCAGGCCCGGCCGGCCGGGTTAGCGGCTTGCCAGACCCAACTTGACGAAATTCAGTGCGGCGCGGGTAAACGGCGGGAGTAACTATGACTCTCTTAAGGTAAGGAGGGGGGGCCCATGGGCCAGCAAGGAGTTTCTGATGAACATCGGCCGGGACATTTTGACGGCGGGTCAAGAACTAGTTGTTATTGAGGGCGAAGGGTTTGTCCTCAGCGGGTTGATTGTCGAATTGTCGGGACTGCCGGGCCGGTTAACGATTTGCCCGGCCGGCTTGGTTAACCATTTGCCCGAGCCGGGTTGGTTACCGAATTGTCAGGGTTGGGCTTGGTTCACCATTTGCCCGAGCCGGGTTGGTTAATGAATTGCCATGGCCGGGTTGATTAACGCATTGTCAGGGTTGGGCTTGGTTAACGATTTGCCCGAGCAGGGTGGGTGAACGCATTGTCAGGAGCGTGCGCGGTTGGTTCACGAAACTGCCTGTTCCGGGTTTCTAGAGCGTTGTCAGGCCCGGCCGGCCGGGTTAGCAGGTTGCCAGACCCAACTTGACGAAATTCAGTGCGGCGCGGGTAAACGGCGGGAGTAACTATGACTCTCTTAAGGTAAGGAGGGGGGGCCCATGGGCCAGCAAGGAGTTTCTGATGAACATCGGCCGGGACATTTTGACGGCGGGTCAAGAACTAGTTGTTATTGAGGGCGAAGGGTTTGTCCTCAGCTGGTTGATTGTCGAATTGTCGGGACTGCCGGGCCGGTTACCGATTTGCCCGGCCGGCTTGGTTAACCATTTGCCCGAGCCGGGTTGGTTAACGAATTGTCAGGGTTGGGCTTGGTTAACCATTTGCCCGGGCCGGGTTGGTTAATGAATTGCCATGGCCGGGTTGGTTAACGCAGTTTCAGGGTTGGGCTTGATTAACGATTTGCCCGAGCAGGGTTGGCTAACGCATTGTCAGGAGCGTGCGCGGTTGGTTCACGAAACTGCCTGTTCCGGGTTTCTAGAGCGTTGTCAGGCCCGGCCGGCCGGGTTAGCGGCTTGCCAGACCCAACTTGACGAAATTCAGTGCGGCGCGGGTAAACGGCGGGAGTAACTATGACTCTCTTAAGGTAAGGAGGGGGGGCCCATGGGCCAGCAAGGAGTTTCTGATGAACATCGGCCGGGACATTTTGACGGCGGGGCAAGAACTAGTTGTTATTCAGGGCGAAGGGTTTGTCCTCAGCTGGTTGATTGTCGAATTGTCGGGACTGCCGGGCCGGTTACCGATTTGCCCAGCCGGCTTGGTTAACCATTTGCCCGAGCCGGGTTGGTTAACGAATTGTCAGGGTTGGGCTTGGTTAACCATTTGCCCGGGCCGGGTTGGTTAATGAATTGCCATGGCCGGGTTGGTTAACGCAGTTTCAGGGTTGGGCTTGATTAACGATTTGCCCGAGCAGGGTTGGCTAACGCATTGTCAGGAGCGTGCGCGGTTGGTTCACGAAACTGCCTGTTCCGGGTTTCTAGAGCGTTGTCAGGCCCGGCCGGCCGGGTTAGCGGCTTGCCAGACCCAACTTGACGAAATTCAGTGCGGCGCGGGTAAACGGCGGGAGTAACTATGACTCTCTTAAGGTATGGAGGGGGGCCCATGGGCCAGCAAGGAGTTTCTGATGAACATCGGCCGGGACATTTTGACGGCGGGGCAAGAACTAGTTGTTATTGAGGGCGAAGGGTTTGTCCTCAGCGGGTTGATTGTCGAATTGTCGGGACTGCCGGGCCGGTTAGCGATTTGCCCGGCCGGCTTGGTTAACCATTTGCCCGAGCCGGGTTGGTTACCGAATTGTCAGGGTTGGGCTTGGTTAACCATTTGTCCGAGCCGGGTTGGTTAATGAATTGCCATGGCCGGGTTGGTTAACGCAGTTTCAGGGTTGGGCTTGATTAACGATTTGCCCGAGCAGGGTTGGCTAACGCATTGTCAGGAGCGTGCGCGGTTGGTTCACGAAACTGCCTGTTCCGGGTTTCTAGAGCGTTGTCAGGCCCGGCCGGCCGGGTTAGCGGCTTGCCAGACCCAACTTGACGAAATTCAGTGCGGCGCGGGTAAACGGCGGGAGTAACTATGACTCTCTTAAGGTAAGGAGGGGGGCCCCATGGGCCAGCAAGGAGTTTCTGATGAACATCGGCCGGGACATTTTGACGGCGGGGCAAGACGTAGTTGTTATTGAGGGTGAAGGGTTTGTCCTCAGCTGGTTGATTGTCGAATAGTCGGGGCTGCCGGGCCGGTTACCGATTTGCCCGGCCGGCTTGGTTAACCATTTGCCCGGGCCGGGTTGGTTAACGAATTGTCAGGGTTGGGCTTGGTTAACCATTTGTCCGAGCCGGGTTGGTTAATGAATTGCCATGGCCGGGTTGGTTAACGCAGTTTCAGGGTTGGGCTTGATTAACGATTTGCCCGAGCAGGGTTGGCTAACGCATTGTCAGGAGCGTGCGCGGTTGGTTCACGAAACTGCCTGTTCCGGGTTTCTAGAGCGTTGTCAGGCCCGGCCGGCCGGGTTAGCGGCTTGCCAGACCCAACTTGACGAAATTCAGTGCGGCGCGGGTAAACGGCGGGAGTAACTATGACTCTCTTAAGGTATGGAGGGGGGCCCATGGGCCAGCAAGGAGTTTCTGATGAACATCGGCCGGGACATTTTGACGGCGGGGCAAGAACTAGTTGTTATTGAGGGCGAAGGGTTTGTCCTCAGCGGGTTGATTGTCGAATTGTCGGGACTGCCGGGCCGGTTAGCGATTTGCCCGGCCGGCTTGGTTAACCATTTGCCCGAGCCGGGTTGGTTACCGAATTGTCAGGGTTGGGCTTGGTTAACCATTTGTCCGAGCCGGGTTGGTTAATGAATTGCCATGGCCGGGTTGGTTAACGCAGTTTCAGGGTTGGGCTTGATTAACGATTTGCCCGAGCAGGGTTGGCTAACGCATTGTCAGGAGCGTGCGCGGTTGGTTCACGAAACTGCCTGTTCCGGGTTTCTAGAGCGTTGTCAGGCCCGGCCGGCCGGGTTAGCGGCTTGCCAGACCCAACTTGACGAAATTCAGTGCGGCGCGGGTAAACGGCGGGAGTAACTATGACTCTCTTAAGGTATGGAGGGGGGCCCATGGGCCAGCAAGGAGTTTCTGATGAACATCGGCCGGGACATTTTGACGGCGGGGCAAGAACTAGTTGTTATTGAGGGCGAAGGGTTTGTCCTCAGCTGGTTGATTGTCGAATTGTCGGGACTGCCGGGCCGGTTAGCGATTTGCCCGGCCGGCTTGGTTAACCATTTGCCCGAGCCGGGTTGGTTACCGAATTGTCAGGGTTGGGCTTGGTTAACCATTTGCCCGGGCCGGGTTGGTTAATGAATTGCCATGGCCGGGTTGGTTAACGCAGTTTCAGGGTTGGGCTTGATTAACGATTTGCCCGAGCAGGGTTGGCTAACGCATTGTCAGGAGCGTGCGCGGTTGGTTCACGAAACTGCCTGTTCCGGGTTTCTAGAGCGTTGTCAGGCCCGGCCGGCCGGGTTAGCGGCTTGCCAGACCCAACTTGACGAAATTCAGTGCGGCGCGGGTAAACGGCCGGAGTAACTATGACTCTCTTAAGGTATGGAGGGGGGCCCATGGGCCAGCAAGGAGTTTCTGATGAACATCGGCCGGGACATTTTGACGGCGGGGCAAGAACTAGTTGTTATTGAGGGCGAAGGGTTTGTCCTCAGCGGGTTGATTGTCGAATTGTCGGGACTGCCGGGCCGGTTAGCGATTTGCCCGGCCGGCTTGGTTAACCATTTGCCCGAGCCGGGTTGGTTACCGAATTGTCAGGGTTGGGCTTGGTTAACCATTTGCCCGGGCCGGGTTGGTTAATGAATTGCCATGGCCGGGTTGGTTAACGCAGTTTCAGGGTTGGGCTTGATTAACGATTTGCCCGAGCAGGGTTGGCTAACGCATTGTCAGGAGCGTGCGCGGTTGGTTCACGAAACTGCCTGTTCCGGGTTTCTAGAGCGTTGTCAGGCCCGGCCGGCCGGGTTAGCGGCTTGCCAGACCCAACTTGACGAAATTCAGTGCGGCGCGGGTAAACGGCCGGAGTAACTATGACTCTCTTAAGGATGGAGGGGGGCCCATGGGCCAGCAAGGAGTTTCTGATGAACATCGGCCGGGACATTTTGACGGCGGGGCAAGAACTAGTTGTTATTGAGGGCGAAGGGTTTGTCCTCAGCTGGTTGATTGTCGAATTGTCGGGACTGCCGGGCCGGTTAGCGATTTGCCCGGCCGGCTTGGTTAACCATTTGCCCGAGCCGGGTTGGTTACCGAATTGTCAGGGTTGGGCTTGGTTAACCATTTGTCCGAGCCGGGTTGGTTAATGAATTGCCATGGCCGGGTTGGTTAACGCAGTTTCAGGGTTGGGCTTGATTAACGATTTGCCCGAGCAGGGTTGGCTAACGCATTGTCAGGAGCGTGCGCGGTTGGTTCACGAAACTGCCTGTTCCGGGTTTCTAGAGCGTTGTCAGGCCCGGCCGGCCGGGTTAGCGGCTTGCCAGACCCAACTTGACGAAATTCAGTGCGGCGCGGGTAAACGGCGGGAGTAACTATGACTCTCTTAAGGTATGGAGGGGGGCCCATGGGCCAGCAAGGAGTTTCTGATGAACATCGGCCGGGACATTTTGACGGCGGGGCAAGAACTAGTTGTTATTGAGGGCGAAGGGTTTGTCCTCAGCGGGTTGATTGTCGAATTGTCGGGACTGCCGGGCCGGTTAACGATTTGCCCGGCCGGCTTGGTTAACCATTTGCCCGAGCCGGGTTGGTTACCGAATTGTCAGGGTTGGGCTTGGTTCACCATTTGCCCGAGCCGGGTTGGTTAATGAATTGCCATGGCCGGGTTGATTAACGCATTGTCAGGGTTGGGCTTGGTTAACGATTTGCCCGAGCAGGGTGGGTGAACGCATTGTCAGGAGCGTGCGCGGTTGGTTCACGAAACTGCCTGTTCCGGGTTTCTAGAGCGTTGTCAGGCCCGGCCGGCCGGGTTAGCAGGTTGCCAGACCCAACTTGACGAAATTCAGTGCGGCGCGGGTAAACGGCGGGAGTAACTATGACTCTCTTAAGGTAAGGAGGGGGGGCCCATGGGCCAGCAAGGAGTTTCTGATGAACATCGGCCGGGACATTTTGACGGCGGGTCAAGAACTAGTTGTTATTGAGGGCGAAGGGTTTGTCCTCAGCTGGTTGATTGTCGAATTGTCGGGACTGCCGGGCCGGTTACCGATTTGCCCGGCCGGCTTGGTTAACCATTTGCCCGAGCCGGGTTGTTTAGCGAATTGCCACGTATGGGTTGGTTAACGAATTGTCGGGTTTGGGCTTGGTTAACGACTTGACCGTGCAAGGTTGGTGAACGAATTGTCGGGGTTGGGCTTGGTTAACGATTTGCCCGAGCAGGGTTGGTTAGCGAATTGTCCGGGTCAGACTGGTTAACGAATTGTCCGGCTGGGTTGGTGCACTCATTGCCAGGACAGGGTTGTTTAATGAATTGTCCGTTCCCAGTTGGTTCACGAATTGGCAAGGCCAGGGTGGTTAAGGAATTGTCCGGGCCAGGTTGGTTAACGAATTGCCCGTCCTGGCTGGTTAACGAATTGTCCGGGCCAGGTTGGTTAACGAATTGCCCGTCCTGGCTGGTTAACGAATTGTCAGGGTCAGGTTGGTTAACGAATTGCCATGGCCGGGTAGGTTAACGAATTGCCAGAGCCAGCTTGGTTAACGAATTGTCCGGCCGGGTTGGTTAACGAATTGTCCGTTCCCAGTTGGTTCACGAATTGGCAAGGACAGGGTGGTTAACGAATTGTCCGGCCGGGTTGGTGCACTCATTGCCAGGACAGGGTTGGTTACCGAATTGTCCGTTCCCAGTTGGTTCACGAATTGGAAAACCAGGGTGGTTAAAGTATTGTCCGGGCCTGGTTGGTTAACGAATTGCCCGTCCTGGTTGGTTAACGAATTGTCCGGGTCAGGTTGGTTAACGAATTGCCAGGGTCTGGTTGGTTACCGAATTGTCCGGCCGGGTTGGTGCACTCATTGCCAGGACAGGGTTGGTTGACGAATTGCCCGTCCTGGTTGGTTAACGAATTGCCAGGGTCTGGTTGGTTACCGAATTGTCCGGCCGGGTTGGTGCACTCATTGCCAGGACAGGGTTGGTTGACGAATTGCCCGTCCTGGTTGGTTAACGAATTGCCAGGGTCTGGTTGGTTACCGAATTGTCCGGCCGGGCTGGTGCACTCATTGCCAGGACAGGGTTGGTTACCGAATTGTCAGGGTCAGGTTGGTTAACGAATTGCCATGGCCGGGTAGGTTAACGAATTGCCAGAGCCAGCTTGGTTAACGAATTGTCCGGCCGGGTTGGTTAACGAATTGTCCCGGCCAGGTTGGTTAACGAATTGCCAGAGCCAGCTTGGTTAACGAATTGTCCGGCCGGGTTGGTGCACTCATTGCCAGGACAAGGTTGGTTAACGAATTGCCCGGTTCCGAATGGTTAACGAATTGCCCGGTCCCGGTCGGTTCACGAATTGCCCGCCCGCTGATTGTTAACTTTTCGCACCGGCGGGGGATGGCTTGGGTAACGAGCCTCCAAGATCTGTCGGTTAACCATTTGCCCGGTGGCAATTCGTTAACCAAGTCCGCTCCGGAAGTCTGGATGGGGGTCGGATTTGCCGGCCGAGGCCGACCCGGAGTTCCAGAGGCTCGGCCGCCGGGGTCAGATTCGGCCGCCCCTTTGACACATGCAATTTCTGTACGGGGGCATTGGCGGGGTTCCTGCAGATATATAGGGAGGCCGTTTTCACGAGTTGTTGAAGTATTCGGTAGATGGCACCGGCCTCCCCAATTGGTTAACCCGGGCCACGCGGCAGCTTTTCCGCACGATTCCGAAGATTGCCGGTATGGATTTTCG
>NW_027278162.1:162500-167500 GCF_030028105.1 Mobula birostris
AGGCCGTGGAACCCGCCCGCCCGAAAGTCCCAAGTTGTGACTCGAGACATCGGGTAGGCGCGGGGAGCTCCGGTGGTCCGGCCGAAAATGCCGCCGCCCGGCCGGCACAGCCCTCCGAATCGGTCCCCAGGCGGACTTCCGCCAGTGGGAATTGGTCCGAAAATTCGTACGGGCAAAGTTGAGATTCGGCCGTAAATGCCGCCACGCGGCCCGGGTTAACGATGTGGGGAGGCCCGTGCCGCCTGTCGACCACTCCTCGGTGATCGTGAAAACCGCCTCCCCATATATCTGCAGGAACCCCGCCAATGCCCCCGTACAGAAATCGCATGTGTCAAAGGGGCGGCCGAACTTGACCCCGGCGGCCGGGGCTCTGGAACTCCCGGCCGGCAGTGGCCGGCAAATCCGACCCGCATCCGGACTTCCGAGCCAGACTTGGTTAACGAATTGCACCTGGGTAACCAAAACTCCCTGGACCACCCGATCTCCGGACACATGGTTCAAGCTCACACACCCACACACCCACCCACCCACCCACCGCGCGGGCCCCGTGCGCCGTAGTATTGGAAGAGGTGGGCTGCGCCAGCTGGTTTTTTTTATCGAATTGTCAGGGTCCGGTCGGGTTAAGGATTTGACAGGGCCAGCTTGACTAAATTCAGTGAAGCGCGGGTATTCGGCGGGAGTAACTATGACTTAAGGCGGGGGGCCCATGGGCCAGCAAGGAGTTTCTGATGAACATCGGCCGGGACATTTTGACGGCGGGGCAAGAACTAGTTGTTATTGAGGGCGAAGGGTTTGTCCTCAGCTGGTTGATTGTCGAATTGTCGGGACTGCCGGGCCGGTTAGCGATTTGCCCGGCCGGCTTGGTTAACCATTTGCCCGAGCCGGGTTGGTTACCGAATTGTCAGGGTTGGGCTTGGTTAACCATTTGTCCGAGCCGGGTTGGTTAATGAATTGCCATGGCCGGGTTGGTTAACGCAGTTTCAGGGTTGGGCTTGATTAACGATTTGCCCGAGCAGGGTTGGCTAACGCATTGTCAGGAGCGTGCGCGGTTGGTTCACGAAACTGCCTGTTCCGGGTTTCTAGAGCGTTGTCAGGCCCGGCCGGCCGGGTTAGCGGCTTGCCAGACCCAACTTGACGAAATTCAGTGCGGCGCGGGTAAACGGCCGGAGTAACTATGACTCTCTTAAGGATGGAGGGGGGCCCATGGGCCAGCAAGGAGTTTCTGATGAACATCGGCCGGGACATTTTGACGGCGGGGCAAGAACTAGTTGTTATTGAGGGCGAAGGGTTTGTCCTCAGCTGGTTGATTGTCGAATTGTCGGGACTGCCGGGCCGGTTAGCGATTTGCCCGGCCGGCTTGGTTAACCATTTGCCCGAGCCGGGTTGGTTACCGAATTGTCAGGGTTGGGCTTGGTTAACCATTTGTCCGAGCCGGGTTGGTTAATGAATTGCCATGGCCGGGTTGGTTAACGCAGTTTCAGGGTTGGGCTTGATTAACGATTTGCCCGAGCAGGGTTGGCTAACGCATTGTCAGGAGCGTGCGCGGTTGGTTCACGAAACTGCCTGTTCCGGGTTTCTAGAGCGTTGTCAGGCCCGGCCGGCCGGGTTAGCGGCTTGCCAGACCCAACTTGACGAAATTCAGTGCGGCGCGGGTAAACGGCGGGAGTAACTATGACTCTCTTAAGGTATGGAGGGGGGCCCATGGGCCAGCAAGGAGTGTCTGATGAACATCGGCCGGGACATTTTGACGGCGGGGCAAGAACTAGTTGTTATTGAGGGCGAAGGGTTTGTCCTCAGCGGGTTGATTGTCGAATTGTCGGGACTGCCGGGCCGGTTAACGATTTGCCCGGCCGGCTTGGTTAACCATTTGCCCGAGCCGGGTTGGTTACCGAATTGTCAGGGTTGGGCTTGGTTCACCATTTGCCCGAGCCGGGTTGGTTAATGAATTGCCATGGCCGGGTTGATTAACGCATTGTCAGGGTTGGGCTTGGTTAACGATTTGCCCGAGCAGGGTGGGTGAACGCATTGTCAGGAGCGTGCGCGGTTGGTTCACGAAACTGCCTGTTCCGGGTTTCTAGAGCGTTGTCAGGCCCGGCCGGCCGGGTTAGCAGGTTGCCAGACCCAACTTGACGAAATTCAGTGCGGCGCGGGTAAACGGCGGGAGTAACTATGACTCTCTTAAGGTAAGGAGGGGGGGCCCATGGGCCAGCAAGGAGTTTCTGATGAACATCGGCCGGGACATTTTGACGGCGGGTCAAGAACTAGTTGTTATTGAGGGCGAAGGGTTTGTCCTCAGCTGGTTGATTGTCGAATTGTCGGGACTGCCGGGCCGGTTACCGATTTGCCCGGCCGGCTTGGTTAACCATTTGCCCGAGCCGGGTTGTTTAGCGAATTGCCACGTATGGGTTGGTTAACGAATTGTCGGGTTTGGGCTTGGTTAACGACTTGACCGTGCAAGGTTGGTGAACGAATTGTCGGGGTTGGGCTTGGTTAACGATTTGCCCGAGCAGGGTTGGTTAGCGAATTGTCCGGGTCAGACTGGTTAACGAATTGTCCGGCTGGGTTGGTGCACTCATTGCCAGGACAGGGTTGTTTAATGAATTGTCCGTTCCCAGTTGGTTCACGAATTGGCAAGGCCAGGGTGGTTAAGGAATTGTCCGGGCCAGGTTGGTTAACGAATTGCCCGTCCTGGCTGGTTAACGAATTGTCCGGGCCAGGTTGGTTAACGAATTGCCCGTCCTGGCTGGTTAACGAATTGTCAGGGTCAGGTTGGTTAACGAATTGCCATGGCCGGGTAGGTTAACGAATTGCCAGAGCCAGCTTGGTTAACGAATTGTCCGGCCGGGTTGGTTAACGAATTGTCCGTTCCCAGTTGGTTCACGAATTGGCAAGGACAGGGTGGTTAACGAATTGTCCGGCCGGGTTGGTGCACTCATTGCCAGGACAGGGTTGGTTACCGAATTGTCCGTTCCCAGTTGGTTCACGAATTGGAAAACCAGGGTGGTTAAAGTATTGTCCGGGCCTGGTTGGTTAACGAATTGCCCGTCCTGGTTGGTTAACGAATTGTCCGGGTCAGGTTGGTTAACGAATTGCCAGGGTCTGGTTGGTTACCGAATTGTCCGGCCGGGTTGGTGCACTCATTGCCAGGACAGGGTTGGTTGACGAATTGCCCGTCCTGGTTGGTTAACGAATTGCCAGGGTCTGGTTGGTTACCGAATTGTCCGGCCGGGTTGGTGCACTCATTGCCAGGACAGGGTTGGTTGACGAATTGCCCGTCCTGGTTGGTTAACGAATTGCCAGGGTCTGGTTGGTTACCGAATTGTCCGGCCGGGCTGGTGCACTCATTGCCAGGACAGGGTTGGTTACCGAATTGTCAGGGTCAGGTTGGTTAACGAATTGCCATGGCCGGGTAGGTTAACGAATTGCCAGAGCCAGCTTGGTTAACGAATTGTCCGGCCGGGTTGGTTAACGAATTGTCCCGGCCAGGTTGGTTAACGAATTGCCAGAGCCAGCTTGGTTAACGAATTGTCCGGCCGGGTTGGTGCACTCATTGCCAGGACAAGGTTGGTTAACGAATTGCCCGGTTCCGAATGGTTAACGAATTGCCCGGTCCCGGTCGGTTCACGAATTGCCCGCCCGCTGATTGTTAACTTTTCGCACCGGCGGGGGATGGCTTGGGTAACGAGCCTCCAAGATCTGTCGGTTAACCATTTGCCCGGTGGCAATTCGTTAACCAAGTCCGCTCCGGAAGTCTGGATGGGGGTCGGATTTGCCGGCCGAGGCCGACCCGGAGTTCCAGAGGCTCGGCCGCCGGGGTCAGATTCGGCCGCCCCTTTGACACATGCAATTTCTGTACGGGGGCATTGGCGGGGTTCCTGCAGATATATAGGGAGGCCGTTTTCACGAGTTGTTGAAGTATTCGGTAGATGGCACCGGCCTCCCCAATTGGTTAACCCGGGCCACGCGGCAGCTTTTCCGCACGATTCCGAAGATTGCCGGTATGGATTTTCGGACAAATACCCAATTGCGGAAGTCTGTCAGCGGGACCTATTCGCAGGCCCATGCCGGCCGAGGGGCGGCATTTTCCGTATGACTACCGGTGCTCCGGCCGCCGAATGGAAACCTTGCCCGAATGAATTTCTGACAAAGTCCCGAGGCGGGAGCCAGTAAGGGGACGTATTCGGCGGGCCGTGCCGGCCGAGCGGCGGCATTTTCGGAGGGACAACCGCAGGTCCCGCCGTCGATCCGAGACCTTGGCTGAAGAGTCGAAAGTAATCTAAGTCCCGACTCGGAAGTCAGAATGAAGGCGACTTCGGGGCCCTCCTGCCGACCGAGGCGGCCGATCGACGGCGGCACTACCGGAGGGCCGCCCGCCGAGCCAGCCGCGTGCCCTCGGCGCCACGCCGGTTAACCAATTGCCGTCGGAAGCCTGTGAAGGTCGGATCTGCCCCGTCGGGCGGGCCCGAGGTCCCCCGCGACCGGCATGAGCTCCGGGCGTCGTGCCGCCGGTTTGACACATGTCATTGTTGCACGGTCTGTCGCGGCTCTGGTTAACGAGTTAGGCCCGGAAGTCACTATGGGGGTCGGATTTGCCCCGCCTGGCGGGGCCAGAGTGCGACCTTCCCGGCAGGACTTCCGGGAGGCATCCCGCCGACTTGACACATGCAATTTCTGTACGGGGGGATTGGCGGGGTTCCCGGAGATTTACGGGAACACGTTTTCCAGACACACTTAGCAGGGTGACTAGTGGTACGGTTGACACAGTGCAGAGTTCTAAGTGAGCCTTACTCAATTGTGACTCAGTAAGCGGGAGGCCGGGCGAGCTCCGACTTACAATGATAAAAGCTTTTTTTCGCTATTTCCGAAAAAAATGACAAAGTCCAAGAACGCAGCGGGGGCTGCGGACAGACAGAGTCTGAGCGCGGACCGCGGGCGGCGGCCGGCAGACCGACGGTGGCAAAAGCTTTATATCGATCCGAAAAGCAAAGAGGCATTGTGTG
>NW_027278162.1:182500-197500 GCF_030028105.1 Mobula birostris
CCCAAGTTGTGACTCGAGACATCGGGTAGGCGCGGGGAGCTCCGGTGGTCCGGCCGAAAATGCCGCCGCCCGGCCGGCACAGCCCTCCGAATCGGTCCCCAGGCGGACTTCCGCCAGTGGGAATTGGTCCGAAAATTCGTACGGGCAAAGTTGAGATTCGGCCGTAAATGCCGCCACGCGGCCCGGGTTAACGATGTGGGGAGGCCCGTGCCGCCTGTCGACCACTCCTCGGTGATCGTGAAAACCGCCTCCCCATATATCTGCAGGAACCCCGCCAATGCCCCCGTACAGAAATCGCATGTGTCAAAGGGGCGGCCGAACTTGACCCCGGCGGCCGGGGCTCTGGAACTCCCGGCCGGCAGTGGCCGGCAAATCCGACCCGCATCCGGACTTCCGAGCCAGACTTGGTTAACGAATTGCACCTGGGTAACCAAAACTCCCTGGACCACCCGATCTCCGGACACATGGTTCAAGCTCACACACCCACACACCCACCCACCCACCCACCGCGCGGGCCCCGTGCGCCGTAGTATTGGAAGAGGTGGGCTGCGCCAGCTGGTTTTTTTTATCGAATTGTCAGGGTCCGGTCGGGTTAAGGATTTGACAGGGCCAGCTTGACGAAATTCAGTGAAGCGCGGGTATTCGGCGGGAGTAACTATGACTTAAGGCGGGGGGCCCATGGGCCAGCAAGGAGTTTCTGGTGAACATCGGCCGGGACATTTTCACGGCGGGGCAAGACGTAGTTGTTATTGAGGGTGAAGGGTTTGTCCTCAGCTGGTTGATTGTCGAATAGTCGGGGCTGCCGGGCCGGTTACCGATTTGCCCGGCCGGCTTGGTTACCCATTTGCCCGGGCCGGGTTGGTTAACGAATTGTCAGGTTTGGGCTTGGTTAACCATTTGCCCGGGCCGGGTTGGTTAGCGAATTGTCATGGTTGGGTTGGTTAACGAATTGTCGGGTTTGGGCTTGGTTAACGATTTGCCCGAGCAGGGTGGGTGAACACATTGTCAGGAGCGTGCGCGGTTGGTTCACGAAACTGCCTGTTCCGGGTTTCTAGAGCGTTGTCAGGCCCGGCCGGCCGGGTTATCGGCTTGCCAGACCCAACTTGACGAAATTCAGTGCGGCGCGGGTAAACGGCGGGAGTAACTATGACTCTCTTAAGGTAAGGAGGGGGGGCCCATGGGCCAGCAAGGAGTTTCTGATGAACATCGGCCGGGACATTTTGACGGCGGGGCAAGACGTAGTTGTTATTGAGGGTGAAGGGTTTGTCCTCAGCTGGTTGATTGTCGAATAGTCGGGGCTGCCGGGCCGGTTACCGATTTGCCCGGCCGGCTTGGTTAACCATTTGCCCGGGCCGGGTTGGTTAACGAATTGTCAGGGTTGGGCTTGGTTAACCATTTGCCCGGGCCGGGTTGGTTAATGAATTGCCATGGCCGGGTTGGTTAACGCAGTTTCAGGGTTGGGCTTGATTAACGATTTGCCCGAGCAGGGTTGGCTAACGCATTGTCAGGAGCGTGCGCGGTTGGTTCACGAAACTGCCTGTTCCGGGTTTCTAGAGCGTTGTCAGGCCCGGCCGGCCGGGTTAGCGGCTTGCCAGACCCAACTTGACGAAATTCAGTGCGGCGCGGGTAAACGGCGGGAGTAACTATGACTCTCTTAAGGTATGGAGGGGGGCCCATGGGCCAGCAAGGAGTTTCTGATGAACATCGGCCGGGACATTTTGACGGCGGGGCAAGAACTAGTTGTTATTGAGGGCGAAGGGTTTGTCCTCAGCGGGTTGATTGTCGAATTGTCGGGACTGCCGGGCCGGTTAGCGATTTGCCCGGCCGGCTTGGTTAACCATTTGCCCGAGCCGGGTTGGTTACCGAATTGTCAGGGTTGGGCTTGGTTAACCATTTGCCCGGGCCGGGTTGGTTAATGAATTGCCATGGCCGGGTTGGTTAACGCAGTTTCAGGGTTGGGCTTGATTAACGATTTGCCCGAGCAGGGTTGGCTAACGCATTGTCAGGAGCGTGCGCGGTTGGTTCACGAAACTGCCTGTTCCGGGTTTCTAGAGCGTTGTCAGGCCCGGCCGGCCGGGTTAGCGGCTTGCCAGACCCAACTTGACGAAATTCAGTGCGGCGCGGGTAAACGGCCGGAGTAACTATGACTCTCTTAAGGTATGGAGGGGGGCCCATGGGCCAGCAAGGAGTTTCTGATGAACATCGGCCGGGACATTTTGACGGCGGGGCAAGAACTAGTTGTTATTGAGGGCGAAGGGTTTGTCCTCAGCGGGTTGATTGTCGAATTGTCGGGACTGCCGGGCCGGTTAGCGATTTGCCCGGCCGGCTTGGTTAACCATTTGCCCGAGCCGGGTTGGTTACCGAATTGTCAGGGTTGGGCTTGGTTAACCATTTGCCCGGGCCGGGTTGGTTAATGAATTGCCATGGCCGGGTTGGTTAACGCAGTTTCAGGGTTGGGCTTGATTAACGATTTGCCCGAGCAGGGTTGGCTAACGCATTGTCAGGAGCGTGCGCGGTTGGTTCACGAAACTGCCTGTTCCGGGTTTCTAGAGCGTTGTCAGGCCCGGCCGGCCGGGTTAGCGGCTTGCCAGACCCAACTTGACGAAATTCAGTGCGGCGCGGGTAAACGGCCGGAGTAACTATGACTCTCTTAAGGATGGAGGGGGGCCCATGGGCCAGCAAGGAGTTTCTGATGAACATCGGCCGGGACATTTTGACGGCGGGGCAAGAACTAGTTGTTATTGAGGGCGAAGGGTTTGTCCTCAGCTGGTTGATTGTCGAATTGTCGGGACTGCCGGGCCGGTTAGCGATTTGCCCGGCCGGCTTGGTTAACCATTTGCCCGAGCCGGGTTGGTTACCGAATTGTCAGGGTTGGGCTTGGTTAACCATTTGTCCGAGCCGGGTTGGTTAATGAATTGCCATGGCCGGGTTGGTTAACGCAGTTTCAGGGTTGGGCTTGATTAACGATTTGCCCGAGCAGGGTTGGCTAACGCATTGTCAGGAGCGTGCGCGGTTGGTTCACGAAACTGCCTGTTCCGGGTTTCTAGAGCGTTGTCAGGCCCGGCCGGCCGGGTTAGCGGCTTGCCAGACCCAACTTGACGAAATTCAGTGCGGCGCGGGTAAACGGCGGGAGTAACTATGACTCTCTTAAGGTATGGAGGGGGGCCCATGGGCCAGCAAGGAGTTTCTGATGAACATCGGCCGGGACATTTTGACGGCGGGGCAAGAACTAGTTGTTATTGAGGGCGAAGGGTTTGTCCTCAGCGGGTTGATTGTCGAATTGTCGGGACTGCCGGGCCGGTTAACGATTTGCCCGGCCGGCTTGGTTAACCATTTGCCCGAGCCGGGTTGGTTACCGAATTGTCAGGGTTGGGCTTGGTTCACCATTTGCCCGAGCCGGGTTGGTTAATGAATTGCCATGGCCGGGTTGATTAACGCATTGTCAGGGTTGGGCTTGGTTAACGATTTGCCCGAGCAGGGTGGGTGAACGCATTGTCAGGAGCGTGCGCGGTTGGTTCACGAAACTGCCTGTTCCGGGTTTCTAGAGCGTTGTCAGGCCCGGCCGGCCGGGTTAGCAGGTTGCCAGACCCAACTTGACGAAATTCAGTGCGGCGCGGGTAAACGGCGGGAGTAACTATGACTCTCTTAAGGTAAGGAGGGGGGGCCCATGGGCCAGCAAGGAGTTTCTGATGAACATCGGCCGGGACATTTTGACGGCGGGTCAAGAACTAGTTGTTATTGAGGGCGAAGGGTTTGTCCTCAGCTGGTTGATTGTCGAATTGTCGGGACTGCCGGGCCGGTTACCGATTTGCCCGGCCGGCTTGGTTAACCATTTGCCCGAGCCGGGTTGGTTAACGAATTGTCAGGGTTGGGCTTGGTTAACCATTTGCCCGGGCCGGGTTGGTTAATGAATTGCCATGGCCGGGTTGGTTAACGCAGTTTCAGGGTTGGGCTTGATTAACGATTTGCCCGAGCAGGGTTGGCTAACGCATTGTCAGGAGCGTGCGCGGTTGGTTCACGAAACTGCCTGTTCCGGGTTTCTAGAGCGTTGTCAGGCCCGGCCGGCCGGGTTAGCGGCTTGCCAGACCCAACTTGACGAAATTCAGTGCGGCGCGGGTAAACGGCGGGAGTAACTATGACTCTCTTAAGGTAAGGAGGGGGGGCCCATGGGCCAGCAAGGAGTTTCTGATGAACATCGGCCGGGACATTTTGACGGCGGGGCAAGAACTAGTTGTTATTGAGGGCGAAGGGTTTGTCCTCAGCGGGTTGATTGTCGAATTGTCGGGACTGCCGGGCCGGTTAGCGATTTGCCCGGCCGGCTTGGTTAACCATTTGCCCGAGCCGGGTTGGTTACCGAATTGTCAGGGTTGGGCTTGGTTAACCATTTGTCCGAGCCGGGTTGGTTAATGAATTGCCATGGCCGGGTTGGTTAACGCAGTTTCAGGGTTGGGCTTGATTAACGATTTGCCCGAGCAGGGTTGGCTAACGCATTGTCAGGAGCGTGCGCGGTTGGTTCACGAAACTGCCTGTTCCGGGTTTCTAGAGCGTTGTCAGGCCCGGCCGGCCGGGTTAGCGGCTTGCCAGACCCAACTTGACGAAATTCAGTGCGGCGCGGGTAAACGGCGGGAGTAACTATGACTCTCTTAAGGTAAGGAGGGGGGGCCCATGGGCCAGCAAGGAGTTTCTGATGAACATCGGCCGGGACATTTTGACGGCGGGGCAAGACGTAGTTGTTATTGAGGGTGAAGGGTTTGTCCTCAGCTGGTTGATTGTCGAATAGTCGGGGCTGCCGGGCCGGTTACCGATTTGCCCGGCCGGCTTGGTTAACCATTTGCCCGGGCCGGGTTGGTTAACGAATTGTCAGGGTTGGGCTTGGTTAACCATTTGCCCGGGCCGGGTTGGTTAATGAATTGCCATGGCCGGGTTGGTTAACGCAGTTTCAGGGTTGGGCTTGATTAACGATTTGCCCGAGCAGGGTTGGCTAACGCATTGTCAGGAGCGTGCGCGGTTGGTTCACGAAACTGCCTGTTCCGGGTTTCTAGAGCGTTGTCAGGCCCGGCCGGCCGGGTTAGCGGCTTGCCAGACCCAACTTGACGAAATTCAGTGCGGCGCGGGTAAACGGCGGGAGTAACTATGACTCTCTTAAGGTATGGAGGGGGGCCCATGGGCCAGCAAGGAGTTTCTGATGAACATCGGCCGGGACATTTTGACGGCGGGGCAAGAACTAGTTGTTATTGAGGGCGAAGGGTTTGTCCTCAGCGGGTTGATTGTCGAATTGTCGGGACTGCCGGGCCGGTTAGCGATTTGCCCGGCCGGCTTGGTTAACCATTTGCCCGAGCCGGGTTGGTTACCGAATTGTCAGGGTTGGGCTTGGTTAACCATTTGCCCGGGCCGGGTTGGTTAATGAATTGCCATGGCCGGGTTGGTTAACGCAGTTTCAGGGTTGGGCTTGATTAACGATTTGCCCGAGCAGGGTTGGCTAACGCATTGTCAGGAGCGTGCGCGGTTGGTTCACGAAACTGCCTGTTCCGGGTTTCTAGAGCGTTGTCAGGCCCGGCCGGCCGGGTTAGCGGCTTGCCAGACCCAACTTGACGAAATTCAGTGCGGCGCGGGTAAACGGCCGGAGTAACTATGACTCTCTTAAGGTATGGAGGGGGGCCCATGGGCCAGCAAGGAGTTTCTGATGAACATCGGCCGGGACATTTTGACGGCGGGGCAAGAACTAGTTGTTATTGAGGGCGAAGGGTTTGTCCTCAGCGGGTTGATTGTCGAATTGTCGGGACTGCCGGGCCGGTTAGCGATTTGCCCGGCCGGCTTGGTTAACCATTTGCCCGAGCCGGGTTGGTTACCGAATTGTCAGGGTTGGGCTTGGTTAACCATTTGCCCGGGCCGGGTTGGTTAATGAATTGCCATGGCCGGGTTGGTTAACGCAGTTTCAGGGTTGGGCTTGATTAACGATTTGCCCGAGCAGGGTTGGCTAACGCATTGTCAGGAGCGTGCGCGGTTGGTTCACGAAACTGCCTGTTCCGGGTTTCTAGAGCGTTGTCAGGCCCGGCCGGCCGGGTTAGCGGCTTGCCAGACCCAACTTGACGAAATTCAGTGCGGCGCGGGTAAACGGCCGGAGTAACTATGACTCTCTTAAGGATGGAGGGGGGCCCATGGGCCAGCAAGGAGTTTCTGATGAACATCGGCCGGGACATTTTGACGGCGGGGCAAGAACTAGTTGTTATTGAGGGCGAAGGGTTTGTCCTCAGCTGGTTGATTGTCGAATTGTCGGGACTGCCGGGCCGGTTAGCGATTTGCCCGGCCGGCTTGGTTAACCATTTGCCCGAGCCGGGTTGGTTACCGAATTGTCAGGGTTGGGCTTGGTTAACCATTTGTCCGAGCCGGGTTGGTTAATGAATTGCCATGGCCGGGTTGGTTAACGCAGTTTCAGGGTTGGGCTTGATTAACGATTTGCCCGAGCAGGGTTGGCTAACGCATTGTCAGGAGCGTGCGCGGTTGGTTCACGAAACTGCCTGTTCCGGGTTTCTAGAGCGTTGTCAGGCCCGGCCGGCCGGGTTAGCGGCTTGCCAGACCCAACTTGACGAAATTCAGTGCGGCGCGGGTAAACGGCGGGAGTAACTATGACTCTCTTAAGGTAAGGAGGGGGGGCCCATGGGCCAGCAAGGAGTTTCTGATGAACATCGGCCGGGACATTTTGACGGCGGGTCAAGAACTAGTTGTTATTGAGGGCGAAGGGTTTGTCCTCAGCGGGTTGATTGTCGAATTGTCGGGACTGCCGGGCCGGTTAACGATTTGCCCGGCCGGCTTGGTTAACCATTTGCCCGAGCCGGGTTGGTTACCGAATTGTCAGGGTTGGGCTTGGTTCACCATTTGCCCGAGCCGGGTTGGTTAATGAATTGCCATGGCCGGGTTGATTAACGCATTGTCAGGGTTGGGCTTGGTTAACGATTTGCCCGAGCAGGGTGGGTGAACGCATTGTCAGGAGCGTGCGCGGTTGGTTCACGAAACTGCCTGTTCCGGGTTTCTAGAGCGTTGTCAGGCCCGGCCGGCCGGGTTAGCAGGTTGCCAGACCCAACTTGACGAAATTCAGTGCGGCGCGGGTAAACGGCGGGAGTAACTATGACTCTCTTAAGGTAAGGAGGGGGGGCCCATGGGCCAGCAAGGAGTTTCTGATGAACATCGGCCGGGACATTTTGACGGCGGGTCAAGAACTAGTTGTTATTGAGGGCGAAGGGTTTGTCCTCAGCTGGTTGATTGTCGAATTGTCGGGACTGCCGGGCCGGTTACCGATTTGCCCGGCCGGCTTGGTTAACCATTTGCCCGAGCCGGGTTGGTTAACGAATTGTCAGGGTTGGGCTTGGTTAACCATTTGCCCGGGCCGGGTTGGTTAATGAATTGCCATGGCCGGGTTGGTTAACGCAGTTTCAGGGTTGGGCTTGATTAACGATTTGCCCGAGCAGGGTTGGCTAACGCATTGTCAGGAGCGTGCGCGGTTGGTTCACGAAACTGCCTGTTCCGGGTTTCTAGAGCGTTGTCAGGCCCGGCCGGCCGGGTTAGCGGCTTGCCAGACCCAACTTGACGAAATTCAGTGCGGCGCGGGTAAACGGCGGGAGTAACTATGACTCTCTTAAGGTAAGGAGGGGGGGCCCATGGGCCAGCAAGGAGTTTCTGATGAACATCGGCCGGGACATTTTGACGGCGGGGCAAGAACTAGTTGTTATTCAGGGCGAAGGGTTTGTCCTCAGCTGGTTGATTGTCGAATTGTCGGGACTGCCGGGCCGGTTACCGATTTGCCCAGCCGGCTTGGTTAACCATTTGCCCGAGCCGGGTTGGTTAACGAATTGTCAGGGTTGGGCTTGGTTAACCATTTGCCCGGGCCGGGTTGGTTAATGAATTGCCATGGCCGGGTTGGTTAACGCAGTTTCAGGGTTGGGCTTGATTAACGATTTGCCCGAGCAGGGTTGGCTAACGCATTGTCAGGAGCGTGCGCGGTTGGTTCACGAAACTGCCTGTTCCGGGTTTCTAGAGCGTTGTCAGGCCCGGCCGGCCGGGTTAGCGGCTTGCCAGACCCAACTTGACGAAATTCAGTGCGGCGCGGGTAAACGGCGGGAGTAACTATGACTCTCTTAAGGTATGGAGGGGGGCCCATGGGCCAGCAAGGAGTTTCTGATGAACATCGGCCGGGACATTTTGACGGCGGGGCAAGAACTAGTTGTTATTGAGGGCGAAGGGTTTGTCCTCAGCGGGTTGATTGTCGAATTGTCGGGACTGCCGGGCCGGTTAGCGATTTGCCCGGCCGGCTTGGTTAACCATTTGCCCGAGCCGGGTTGGTTACCGAATTGTCAGGGTTGGGCTTGGTTAACCATTTGTCCGAGCCGGGTTGGTTAATGAATTGCCATGGCCGGGTTGGTTAACGCAGTTTCAGGGTTGGGCTTGATTAACGATTTGCCCGAGCAGGGTTGGCTAACGCATTGTCAGGAGCGTGCGCGGTTGGTTCACGAAACTGCCTGTTCCGGGTTTCTAGAGCGTTGTCAGGCCCGGCCGGCCGGGTTAGCGGCTTGCCAGACCCAACTTGACGAAATTCAGTGCGGCGCGGGTAAACGGCGGGAGTAACTATGACTCTCTTAAGGTAAGGAGGGGGGCCCCATGGGCCAGCAAGGAGTTTCTGATGAACATCGGCCGGGACATTTTGACGGCGGGGCAAGACGTAGTTGTTATTGAGGGTGAAGGGTTTGTCCTCAGCTGGTTGATTGTCGAATAGTCGGGGCTGCCGGGCCGGTTACCGATTTGCCCGGCCGGCTTGGTTAACCATTTGCCCGGGCCGGGTTGGTTAACGAATTGTCAGGGTTGGGCTTGGTTAACCATTTGTCCGAGCCGGGTTGGTTAATGAATTGCCATGGCCGGGTTGGTTAACGCAGTTTCAGGGTTGGGCTTGATTAACGATTTGCCCGAGCAGGGTTGGCTAACGCATTGTCAGGAGCGTGCGCGGTTGGTTCACGAAACTGCCTGTTCCGGGTTTCTAGAGCGTTGTCAGGCCCGGCCGGCCGGGTTAGCGGCTTGCCAGACCCAACTTGACGAAATTCAGTGCGGCGCGGGTAAACGGCGGGAGTAACTATGACTCTCTTAAGGTATGGAGGGGGGCCCATGGGCCAGCAAGGAGTTTCTGATGAACATCGGCCGGGACATTTTGACGGCGGGGCAAGAACTAGTTGTTATTGAGGGCGAAGGGTTTGTCCTCAGCGGGTTGATTGTCGAATTGTCGGGACTGCCGGGCCGGTTAGCGATTTGCCCGGCCGGCTTGGTTAACCATTTGCCCGAGCCGGGTTGGTTACCGAATTGTCAGGGTTGGGCTTGGTTAACCATTTGTCCGAGCCGGGTTGGTTAATGAATTGCCATGGCCGGGTTGGTTAACGCAGTTTCAGGGTTGGGCTTGATTAACGATTTGCCCGAGCAGGGTTGGCTAACGCATTGTCAGGAGCGTGCGCGGTTGGTTCACGAAACTGCCTGTTCCGGGTTTCTAGAGCGTTGTCAGGCCCGGCCGGCCGGGTTAGCGGCTTGCCAGACCCAACTTGACGAAATTCAGTGCGGCGCGGGTAAACGGCGGGAGTAACTATGACTCTCTTAAGGTATGGAGGGGGGCCCATGGGCCAGCAAGGAGTTTCTGATGAACATCGGCCGGGACATTTTGACGGCGGGGCAAGAACTAGTTGTTATTGAGGGCGAAGGGTTTGTCCTCAGCTGGTTGATTGTCGAATTGTCGGGACTGCCGGGCCGGTTAGCGATTTGCCCGGCCGGCTTGGTTAACCATTTGCCCGAGCCGGGTTGGTTACCGAATTGTCAGGGTTGGGCTTGGTTAACCATTTGCCCGGGCCGGGTTGGTTAATGAATTGCCATGGCCGGGTTGGTTAACGCAGTTTCAGGGTTGGGCTTGATTAACGATTTGCCCGAGCAGGGTTGGCTAACGCATTGTCAGGAGCGTGCGCGGTTGGTTCACGAAACTGCCTGTTCCGGGTTTCTAGAGCGTTGTCAGGCCCGGCCGGCCGGGTTAGCGGCTTGCCAGACCCAACTTGACGAAATTCAGTGCGGCGCGGGTAAACGGCCGGAGTAACTATGACTCTCTTAAGGTATGGAGGGGGGCCCATGGGCCAGCAAGGAGTTTCTGATGAACATCGGCCGGGACATTTTGACGGCGGGGCAAGAACTAGTTGTTATTGAGGGCGAAGGGTTTGTCCTCAGCGGGTTGATTGTCGAATTGTCGGGACTGCCGGGCCGGTTAGCGATTTGCCCGGCCGGCTTGGTTAACCATTTGCCCGAGCCGGGTTGGTTACCGAATTGTCAGGGTTGGGCTTGGTTAACCATTTGCCCGGGCCGGGTTGGTTAATGAATTGCCATGGCCGGGTTGGTTAACGCAGTTTCAGGGTTGGGCTTGATTAACGATTTGCCCGAGCAGGGTTGGCTAACGCATTGTCAGGAGCGTGCGCGGTTGGTTCACGAAACTGCCTGTTCCGGGTTTCTAGAGCGTTGTCAGGCCCGGCCGGCCGGGTTAGCGGCTTGCCAGACCCAACTTGACGAAATTCAGTGCGGCGCGGGTAAACGGCCGGAGTAACTATGACTCTCTTAAGGATGGAGGGGGGCCCATGGGCCAGCAAGGAGTTTCTGATGAACATCGGCCGGGACATTTTGACGGCGGGGCAAGAACTAGTTGTTATTGAGGGCGAAGGGTTTGTCCTCAGCTGGTTGATTGTCGAATTGTCGGGACTGCCGGGCCGGTTAGCGATTTGCCCGGCCGGCTTGGTTAACCATTTGCCCGAGCCGGGTTGGTTACCGAATTGTCAGGGTTGGGCTTGGTTAACCATTTGTCCGAGCCGGGTTGGTTAATGAATTGCCATGGCCGGGTTGGTTAACGCAGTTTCAGGGTTGGGCTTGATTAACGATTTGCCCGAGCAGGGTTGGCTAACGCATTGTCAGGAGCGTGCGCGGTTGGTTCACGAAACTGCCTGTTCCGGGTTTCTAGAGCGTTGTCAGGCCCGGCCGGCCGGGTTAGCGGCTTGCCAGACCCAACTTGACGAAATTCAGTGCGGCGCGGGTAAACGGCGGGAGTAACTATGACTCTCTTAAGGTATGGAGGGGGGCCCATGGGCCAGCAAGGAGTTTCTGATGAACATCGGCCGGGACATTTTGACGGCGGGGCAAGAACTAGTTGTTATTGAGGGCGAAGGGTTTGTCCTCAGCGGGTTGATTGTCGAATTGTCGGGACTGCCGGGCCGGTTAACGATTTGCCCGGCCGGCTTGGTTAACCATTTGCCCGAGCCGGGTTGGTTACCGAATTGTCAGGGTTGGGCTTGGTTCACCATTTGCCCGAGCCGGGTTGGTTAATGAATTGCCATGGCCGGGTTGATTAACGCATTGTCAGGGTTGGGCTTGGTTAACGATTTGCCCGAGCAGGGTGGGTGAACGCATTGTCAGGAGCGTGCGCGGTTGGTTCACGAAACTGCCTGTTCCGGGTTTCTAGAGCGTTGTCAGGCCCGGCCGGCCGGGTTAGCAGGTTGCCAGACCCAACTTGACGAAATTCAGTGCGGCGCGGGTAAACGGCGGGAGTAACTATGACTCTCTTAAGGTAAGGAGGGGGGGCCCATGGGCCAGCAAGGAGTTTCTGATGAACATCGGCCGGGACATTTTGACGGCGGGTCAAGAACTAGTTGTTATTGAGGGCGAAGGGTTTGTCCTCAGCTGGTTGATTGTCGAATTGTCGGGACTGCCGGGCCGGTTACCGATTTGCCCGGCCGGCTTGGTTAACCATTTGCCCGAGCCGGGTTGTTTAGCGAATTGCCACGTATGGGTTGGTTAACGAATTGTCGGGTTTGGGCTTGGTTAACGACTTGACCGTGCAAGGTTGGTGAACGAATTGTCGGGGTTGGGCTTGGTTAACGATTTGCCCGAGCAGGGTTGGTTAGCGAATTGTCCGGGTCAGACTGGTTAACGAATTGTCCGGCTGGGTTGGTGCACTCATTGCCAGGACAGGGTTGTTTAATGAATTGTCCGTTCCCAGTTGGTTCACGAATTGGCAAGGCCAGGGTGGTTAAGGAATTGTCCGGGCCAGGTTGGTTAACGAATTGCCCGTCCTGGCTGGTTAACGAATTGTCCGGGCCAGGTTGGTTAACGAATTGCCCGTCCTGGCTGGTTAACGAATTGTCAGGGTCAGGTTGGTTAACGAATTGCCATGGCCGGGTAGGTTAACGAATTGCCAGAGCCAGCTTGGTTAACGAATTGTCCGGCCGGGTTGGTTAACGAATTGTCCGTTCCCAGTTGGTTCACGAATTGGCAAGGACAGGGTGGTTAACGAATTGTCCGGCCGGGTTGGTGCACTCATTGCCAGGACAGGGTTGGTTACCGAATTGTCCGTTCCCAGTTGGTTCACGAATTGGAAAACCAGGGTGGTTAAAGTATTGTCCGGGCCTGGTTGGTTAACGAATTGCCCGTCCTGGTTGGTTAACGAATTGTCCGGGTCAGGTTGGTTAACGAATTGCCAGGGTCTGGTTGGTTACCGAATTGTCCGGCCGGGTTGGTGCACTCATTGCCAGGACAGGGTTGGTTGACGAATTGCCCGTCCTGGTTGGTTAACGAATTGCCAGGGTCTGGTTGGTTACCGAATTGTCCGGCCGGGTTGGTGCACTCATTGCCAGGACAGGGTTGGTTGACGAATTGCCCGTCCTGGTTGGTTAACGAATTGCCAGGGTCTGGTTGGTTACCGAATTGTCCGGCCGGGCTGGTGCACTCATTGCCAGGACAGGGTTGGTTACCGAATTGTCAGGGTCAGGTTGGTTAACGAATTGCCATGGCCGGGTAGGTTAACGAATTGCCAGAGCCAGCTTGGTTAACGAATTGTCCGGCCGGGTTGGTTAACGAATTGTCCCGGCCAGGTTGGTTAACGAATTGCCAGAGCCAGCTTGGTTAACGAATTGTCCGGCCGGGTTGGTGCACTCATTGCCAGGACAAGGTTGGTTAACGAATTGCCCGGTTCCGAATGGTTAACGAATTGCCCGGTCCCGGTCGGTTCACGAATTGCCCGCCCGCTGATTGTTAACTTTTCGCACCGGCGGGGGATGGCTTGGGTAACGAGCCTCCAAGATCTGTCGGTTAACCATTTGCCCGGTGGCAATTCGTTAACCAAGTCCGCTCCGGAAGTCTGGATGGGGGTCGGATTTGCCGGCCGAGGCCGACCCGGAGTTCCAGAGGCTCGGCCGCCGGGGTCAGATTCGGCCGCCCCTTTGACACATGCAATTTCTGTACGGGGGCATTGGCGGGGTTCCTGCAGATATATAGGGAGGCCGTTTTCACGAGTTGTTGAAGTATTCGGTAGATGGCACCGGCCTCCCCAATTGGTTAACCCGGGCCACGCGGCAGCTTTTCCGCACGATTCCGAAGATTGCCGGTATGGATTTTCGGACAAATACCCAATTGCGGAAGTCTGTCAGCGGGACCTATTCGCAGGCCCATGCCGGCCGAGGGGCGGCATTTTCCGTATGACTACCGGTGCTCCGGCCGCCGAATGGAAACCTTGCCCGAATGAATTTCTGACAAAGTCCCGAGGCGGGAGCCAGTAAGGGGACGTATTCGGCGGGCCGTGCCGGCCGAGCGGCGGCATTTTCGGAGGGACAACCGCAGGTCCCGCCGTCGATCCGAGACCTTGGCTGAAGAGTCGAAAGTAATCTAAGTCCCGACTCGGAAGTCAGAATGAAGGCGACTTCGGGGCCCTCCTGCCGACCGAGGCGGCCGATCGACGGCGGCACTACCGGAGGGCCGCCCGCCGAGCCAGCCGCGTGCCCTCGGCGCCACGCCGGTTAACCAATTGCCGTCGGAAGCCTGTGAAGGTCGGATCTGCCCCGTCGGGCGGGCCCGAGGTCCCCCGCGACCGGCATGAGCTCCGGGCGTCGTGCCGCCGGTTTGACACATGTCATTGTTGCACGGTCTGTCGCGGCTCTGGTTAACGAGTTAGGCCCGGAAGTCACTATGGGGGTCGGATTTGCCCCGCCTGGCGGGGCCAGAGTGCGACCTTCCCGGCAGGACTTCCGGGAGGCATCCCGCCGACTTGACACATGCAATTTCTGTACGGGGGGATTGGCGGGGTTCCCGGAGATTTACGGGAACACGTTTTCCAGACACACTTAGCAGGGTGACTAGTGGTACGGTTGACACAGTGCAGAGTTCTAAGTGAGCCTTACTCAATTGTGACTCAGTAAGCGGGAGGCCGGGCGAGCTCCGACTTACAATGATAAAAGCTTTTTTTCGCTATTTCCGAAAAAAATGACAAAGTCCAAGAACGCAGCGGGGGCTGCGGACAGACAGAGTCTGAGCGCGGACCGCGGGCGGCGGCCGGCAGACCGACGGTGGCAAAAGCTTTATATCGATCCGAAAAGCAAAGAGGCATTGTGTGTACCAAGACGGAGAAGGGACAAGCCTGCCGCTGGTGCCCTCGCGAGTGTCGTCTGCGTTAGACCTCTGTTCCCCGATCGATCCGGCTTGGTCGGTCCTACCTTTGGGAGAGGCCGAGTGGAAGCGACGGTCTCGACACGTGCGCCGAACTTCCGTGCTCGGCTCGTTACCATCTCCGGAGGTGGGCAGGTGGGTCTGCCGCGGGGCGGCCCGATTGCCGACCGAGGGCTTCATGCTTTGGGCGGAATTGACGTTGGGCATTCGCACGTTTGCACCACGATCGATTGACGGAGTCTCCCGCCGGCGGACGGGACTGCTGTGCGCATAGATGACGGGGGCCGGTCGAACGACCGTCGACCATCCCGAGAAGGCAGCTACACCCACGCGCATATACCTAGGCGGTGAAGGTGCGGACCTCACCGGCGCGATCGACGGGGTGGGATGGCGAGGCGTTCACCGGCGCGGCGTTAGGCCCTGGGCCGACGGAGGCGAGCGGCGACCGTCGACCGTCCTGAGAGCCAGCTCGGCGGAAGGGTGCGGGTGCGGTCCTCACCCAGCGAC
>NW_027278162.1:212500-220000 GCF_030028105.1 Mobula birostris
GGGTGCTGCTATGGCCTCGGTTAACGAGTTGCCCCGGCTGGAGTTGGTGCGGGAAGAGAGAGGTGGAATTGTGGCTCGGGTTAACGAGTTGCCCGGGCTCTCCGCCGGCTGCGGGCAGTTTTGGTTAACGAGTTGCCCAGCCAACTTTTTGGCGCGGTTAGGGGCATAATTAGTGTTGTCCCCCTTGGCGGTAAAGTTAGGCGCCTCTTCGTTAACCGGCGCCGCTGCGTTAGCCGAAGCTCGCCTCGGTCGGTCGGTGGGCGGCCCTCCGGCGGGATTGCTCCCACCGTGGATGGATGGCGCGCCTCGACCGGCCAGAGGCCGTGGAACCCGCCCGCCCGAAAGTCCCAAGTTGTGACTCGAGACATCGGGTAGGCGCGGGGAGCTCCGGTGGTCCGGCCGAAAATGCCGCCGCCCGGCCGGCACAGCCCTCCGAATCGGTCCCCAGGCGGACTTCCGCCAGTGGGAATTGGTCCGAAAATTCGTACGGGCAAAGTTGAGATTCGGCCGTAAATGCCGCCACGCGGCCCGGGTTAACGATGTGGGGAGGCCCGTGCCGCCTGTCGACCACTCCTCGGTGATCGTGAAAACCGCCTCCCCATATATCTGCAGGAACCCCGCCAATGCCCCCGTACAGAAATCGCATGTGTCAAAGGGGCGGCCGAACTTGACCCCGGCGGCCGGGGCTCTGGAACTCCCGGCCGGCAGTGGCCGGCAAATCCGACCCGCATCCGGACTTCCGAGCCAGACTTGGTTAACGAATTGCACCTGGGTAACCAAAACTCCCTGGACCACCCGATCTCCGGACACATGGTTCAAGCTCACACACCCACACACCCACCCACCCACCCACCGCGCGGGCCCCGTGCGCCGTAGTATTGGAAGAGGTGGGCTGCGCCAGCTGGTTTTTTTTATCGAATTGTCAGGGTCCGGTCGGGTTAAGGATTTGACAGGGCCAGCTTGACGAAATTCAGTGAAGCGCGGGTATTCGGCGGGAGTAACTATGACTTAAGGCGGGGGGCCCATGGGCCAGCAAGGAGTTTCTGATGAACATCGGCCGGGACATTTTGACGGCGGGGCAAGAACTAGTTGTTATTGAGGGCGAAGGGTTTGTCCTCAGCTGGTTGATTGTCGAATTGTCGGGACTGCCGGGCCGGTTAGCGATTTGCCCGGCCGGCTTGGTTAACCATTTGCCCGAGCCGGGTTGGTTACCGAATTGTCAGGGTTGGGCTTGGTTAACCATTTGTCCGAGCCGGGTTGGTTAATGAATTGCCATGGCCGGGTTGGTTAACGCAGTTTCAGGGTTGGGCTTGATTAACGATTTGCCCGAGCAGGGTTGGCTAACGCATTGTCAGGAGCGTGCGCGGTTGGTTCACGAAACTGCCTGTTCCGGGTTTCTAGAGCGTTGTCAGGCCCGGCCGGCCGGGTTAGCGGCTTGCCAGACCCAACTTGACGAAATTCAGTGCGGCGCGGGTAAACGGCGGGAGTAACTATGACTCTCTTAAGGTATGGAGGGGGGCCCATGGGCCAGCAAGGAGTTTCTGATGAACATCGGCCGGGACATTTTGACGGCGGGGCAAGAACTAGTTGTTATTGAGGGCGAAGGGTTTGTCCTCAGCGGGTTGATTGTCGAATTGTCGGGACTGCCGGGCCGGTTAACGATTTGCCCGGCCGGCTTGGTTAACCATTTGCCCGAGCCGGGTTGGTTACCGAATTGTCAGGGTTGGGCTTGGTTCACCATTTGCCCGAGCCGGGTTGGTTAATGAATTGCCATGGCCGGGTTGATTAACGCATTGTCAGGGTTGGGCTTGGTTAACGATTTGCCCGAGCAGGGTGGGTGAACGCATTGTCAGGAGCGTGCGCGGTTGGTTCACGAAACTGCCTGTTCCGGGTTTCTAGAGCGTTGTCAGGCCCGGCCGGCCGGGTTAGCAGGTTGCCAGACCCAACTTGACGAAATTCAGTGCGGCGCGGGTAAACGGCGGGAGTAACTATGACTCTCTTAAGGTAAGGAGGGGGGGCCCATGGGCCAGCAAGGAGTTTCTGATGAACATCGGCCGGGACATTTTGACGGCGGGTCAAGAACTAGTTGTTATTGAGGGCGAAGGGTTTGTCCTCAGCTGGTTGATTGTCGAATTGTCGGGACTGCCGGGCCGGTTACCGATTTGCCCGGCCGGCTTGGTTAACCATTTGCCCGAGCCGGGTTGGTTAACGAATTGTCAGGGTTGGGCTTGGTTAACCATTTGCCCGGGCCGGGTTGGTTAATGAATTGCCATGGCCGGGTTGGTTAACGCAGTTTCAGGGTTGGGCTTGATTAACGATTTGCCCGAGCAGGGTTGGCTAACGCATTGTCAGGAGCGTGCGCGGTTGGTTCACGAAACTGCCTGTTCCGGGTTTCTAGAGCGTTGTCAGGCCCGGCCGGCCGGGTTAGCGGCTTGCCAGACCCAACTTGACGAAATTCAGTGCGGCGCGGGTAAACGGCGGGAGTAACTATGACTCTCTTAAGGTAAGGAGGGGGGGCCCATGGGCCAGCAAGGAGTTTCTGATGAACATCGGCCGGGACATTTTGACGGCGGGGCAAGAACTAGTTGTTATTCAGGGCGAAGGGTTTGTCCTCAGCTGGTTGATTGTCGAATTGTCGGGACTGCCGGGCCGGTTAGCGATTTGCCCGGCCGGCTTGGTTAACCATTTGCCCGAGCCGGGTTGGTTAACGAATTGTCAGGGTTGGGCTTGGTTAACCATTTGCCCGGGCCGGGTTGGTTAATGAATTGCCATGGCCGGGTTGGTTAACGCAGTTTCAGGGTTGGGCTTGATTAACGATTTGCCCGAGCAGGGTTGGCTAACGCATTGTCAGGAGCGTGCGCGGTTGGTTCACGAAACTGCCTGTTCCGGGTTTCTAGAGCGTTGTCAGGCCCGGCCGGCCGGGTTAGCGGCTTGCCAGACCCAACTTGACGAAATTCAGTGCGGCGCGGGTAAACGGCGGGAGTAACTATGACTCTCTTAAGGTATGGAGGGGGGCCCATGGGCCAGCAAGGAGTTTCTGATGAACATCGGCCGGGACATTTTGACGGCGGGGCAAGAACTAGTTGTTATTGAGGGCGAAGGGTTTGTCCTCAGCGGGTTGATTGTCGAATTGTCGGGACTGCCGGGCCGGTTAGCGATTTGCCCGGCCGGCTTGGTTAACCATTTGCCCGAGCCGGGTTGGTTACCGAATTGTCAGGGTTGGGCTTGGTTAACCATTTGTCCGAGCCGGGTTGGTTAATGAATTGCCATGGCCGGGTTGGTTAACGCAGTTTCAGGGTTGGGCTTGATTAACGATTTGCCCGAGCAGGGTTGGCTAACGCATTGTCAGGAGCGTGCGCGGTTGGTTCACGAAACTGCCTGTTCCGGGTTTCTAGAGCGTTGTCAGGCCCGGCCGGCCGGGTTAGCGGCTTGCCAGACCCAACTTGACGAAATTCAGTGCGGCGCGGGTAAACGGCGGGAGTAACTATGACTCTCTTAAGGTAAGGAGGGGGGCCCCATGGGCCAGCAAGGAGTTTCTGATGAACATCGGCCGGGACATTTTGACGGCGGGGCAAGACGTAGTTGTTATTGAGGGTGAAGGGTTTGTCCTCAGCTGGTTGATTGTCGAATAGTCGGGGCTGCCGGGCCGGTTACCGATTTGCCCGGCCGGCTTGGTTAACCATTTGCCCGGGCCGGGTTGGTTAACGAATTGTCAGGGTTGGGCTTGGTTAACCATTTGTCCGAGCCGGGTTGGTTAATGAATTGCCATGGCCGGGTTGGTTAACGCAGTTTCAGGGTTGGGCTTGATTAACGATTTGCCCGAGCAGGGTTGGCTAACGCATTGTCAGGAGCGTGCGCGGTTGGTTCACGAAACTGCCTGTTCCGGGTTTCTAGAGCGTTGTCAGGCCCGGCCGGCCGGGTTAGCGGCTTGCCAGACCCAACTTGACGAAATTCAGTGCGGCGCGGGTAAACGGCGGGAGTAACTATGACTCTCTTAAGGTATGGAGGGGGGCCCATGGGCCAGCAAGGAGTTTCTGATGAACATCGGCCGGGACATTTTGACGGCGGGGCAAGAACTAGTTGTTATTGAGGGCGAAGGGTTTGTCCTCAGCGGGTTGATTGTCGAATTGTCGGGACTGCCGGGCCGGTTAGCGATTTGCCCGGCCGGCTTGGTTAACCATTTGCCCGAGCCGGGTTGGTTACCGAATTGTCAGGGTTGGGCTTGGTTAACCATTTGTCCGAGCCGGGTTGGTTAATGAATTGCCATGGCCGGGTTGGTTAACGCAGTTTCAGGGTTGGGCTTGATTAACGATTTGCCCGAGCAGGGTTGGCTAACGCATTGTCAGGAGCGTGCGCGGTTGGTTCACGAAACTGCCTGTTCCGGGTTTCTAGAGCGTTGTCAGGCCCGGCCGGCCGGGTTAGCGGCTTGCCAGACCCAACTTGACGAAATTCAGTGCGGCGCGGGTAAACGGCGGGAGTAACTATGACTCTCTTAAGGTATGGAGGGGGGCCCATGGGCCAGCAAGGAGTTTCTGATGAACATCGGCCGGGACATTTTGACGGCGGGGCAAGAACTAGTTGTTATTGAGGGCGAAGGGTTTGTCCTCAGCGGGTTGATTGTCGAATTGTCGGGACTGCCGGGCCGGTTAGCGATTTGCCCGGCCGGCTTGGTTAACCATTTGCCCGAGCCGGGTTGGTTACCGAATTGTCAGGGTTGGGCTTGGTTAACCATTTGTCCGAGCCGGGTTGGTTAATGAATTGCCATGGCCGGGTTGGTTAACGCAGTTTCAGGGTTGGGCTTGATTAACGATTTGCCCGAGCAGGGTTGGCTAACGCATTGTCAGGAGCGTGCGCGGTTGGTTCACGAAACTGCCTGTTCCGGGTTTCTAGAGCGTTGTCAGGCCCGGCCGGCCGGGTTAGCGGCTTGCCAGACCCAACTTGACGAAATTCAGTGCGGCGCGGGTAAACGGCGGGAGTAACTATGACTCTCTTAAGGTAAGGAGGGGGGCCCCATGGGCCAGCAAGGAGTTTCTGATGAACATCGGCCGGGACATTTTGACGGCGGGGCAAGACGTAGTTGTTATTGAGGGTGAAGGGTTTGTCCTCAGCTGGTTGATTGTCGAATAGTCGGGGCTGCCGGGCCGGTTACCGATTTGCCCGGCCGGCTTGGTTAACCATTTGCCCGGGCCGGGTTGGTTACCGAATTGTCAGGGTTGGGCTTGGTTAACCATTTGTCCGAGCCGGGTTGGTTAATGAATTGCCATGGCCGGGTTGATTAACGCATTGTCAGGGTTGGGCTTGGTTAACGATTTGCCCGAGCAGGGTGGGTGAACGCATTGTCAGGAGCGTGCGCGGTTGGTTCACGAAACTGCCTGTTCCGGGTTTCTAGAGCGTTGTCAGGCCCGGCCGGCCGGGTTAGCAGGTTGCCAGACCCAACTTGACGAAATTCAGTGCGGCGCGGGTAAACGGCGGGAGTAACTATGACTCTCTTAAGGTAAGGAGGGGGGGCCCATGGGCCAGCAAGGAGTTTCTGATGAACATCGGCCGGGACATTTTGACGGCGGGGCAAGAACTAGTTGTTATTGAGGGCGAAGGGTTTGTCCTCAGCTGGTTGATTGTCGAATTGTCGGGACTGCCGGGCCGGTTACCGATTTGCCCGGCCGGCTTGGTTAACCATTTGCCCGAGCCGGGTTGTTTAGCGAATTGCCACGTATGGGTTGGTTAACGAATTGTCGGGTTTGGGCTTGGTTAACGACTTGACCGTGCAAGGTTGGTGAACGAATTGTCGGGGTTGGGCTTGGTTAACGATTTGCCCGAGCAGGGTTGGTTAGCGAATTGTCCGGGTCAGACTGGTTAACGAATTGTCCGGCTGGGTTGGTGCACTCATTGCCAGGACAGGGTTGTTTAATGAATTGTCCGTTCCCAGTTGGTTCACGAATTGGCAAGGCCAGGGTGGTTAAGGAATTGTCCGGGCCAGGTTGGTTAACGAATTGCCCGTCCTGGCTGGTTAACGAATTGTCCGGGCCAGGTTGGTTAACGAATTGCCCGTCCTGGCTGGTTAACGAATTGTCAGGGTCAGGTTGGTTAACGAATTGCCATGGCCGGGTAGGTTAACGAATTGCCAGAGCCAGCTTGGTTAACGAATTGTCCGGCCGGGTTGGTTAACGAATTGTCCGTTCCCAGTTGGTTCACGAATTGGCAAGGACAGGGTGGTTAACGAATTGTCCGGCCGGGTTGGTGCACTCATTGCCAGGACAGGGTTGGTTACCGAATTGTCCGTTCCCAGTTGGTTCACGAATTGGAAAACCAGGGTGGTTAAAGTATTGTCCGGGCCTGGTTGGTTAACGAATTGCCCGTCCTGGTTGGTTAACGAATTGTCCGGGTCAGGTTGGTTAACGAATTGCCAGGGTCTGGTTGGTTACCGAATTGTCCGGCCGGGTTGGTGCACTCATTGCCAGGACAGGGTTGGTTGACGAATTGCCCGTCCTGGTTGGTTAACGAATTGCCAGGGTCTGGTTGGTTACCGAATTGTCCGGCCGGGTTGGTGCACTCATTGCCAGGACAGGGTTGGTTGACGAATTGCCCGTCCTGGTTGGTTAACGAATTGCCAGGGTCTGGTTGGTTACCGAATTGTCCGGCCGGGCTGGTGCACTCATTGCCAGGACAGGGTTGGTTACCGAATTGTCAGGGTCAGGTTGGTTAACGAATTGCCATGGCCGGGTAGGTTAACGAATTGCCAGAGCCAGCTTGGTTAACGAATTGTCCGGCCGGGTTGGTTAACGAATTGTCCCGGCCAGGTTGGTTAACGAATTGCCAGAGCCAGCTTGGTTAACGAATTGTCCGGCCGGGTTGGTGCACTCATTGCCAGGACAAGGTTGGTTAACGAATTGCCCGGTTCCGAATGGTTAACGAATTGCCCGGTCCCGGTCGGTTCACGAATTGCCCGCCCGCTGATTGTTAACTTTTCGCACCGGCGGGGGATGGCTTGGGTAACGAGCCTCCAAGATCTGTCGGTTAACCATTTGCCCGGTGGCAATTCGTTAACCAAGTCCGCTCCGGAAGTCTGGATGGGGGTCGGATTTGCCGGCCGAGGCCGACCCGGAGTTCCAGAGGCTCGGCCGCCGGGGTCAGATTCGGCCGCCCCTTTGACACATGCAATTTCTGTACGGGGGCATTGGCGGGGTTCCTGCAGATATATAGGGAGGCCGTTTTCACGAGTTGTTGAAGTATTCGGTAGATGGCACCGGCCTCCCCAATTGGTTAACCCGGGCCACGCGGCAGCTTTTCCGCACGATTCCGAAGATTGCCGGTATGGATTTTCGGACAAATACCCAATTGCGGAAGTCTGTCAGCGGGACCTATTCGCAGGCCCATGCCGGCCGAGGGGCGGCATTTTCCGTATGACTACCGGTGCTCCGGCCGCCGAATGGAAACCTTGCCCGAATGAATTTCTGACAAAGTCCCGAGGCGGGAGCCAGTAAGGGGACGTATTCGGCGGGC
>NW_027278162.1:240000-245000 GCF_030028105.1 Mobula birostris
GGAACCCCGCCAATGCCCCCGTACAGAAATCGCATGTGTCAAAGGGGCGGCCGAACTTGACCCCGGCGGCCGGGGCTCTGGAACTCCCGGCCGGCAGTGGCCGGCAAATCCGACCCGCATCCGGACTTCCGAGCCAGACTTGGTTAACGAATTGCACCTGGGTAACCAAAACTCCCTGGACCACCCGATCTCCGGACACATGGTTCAAGCTCACACACCCACACACCCACCCACCCACCCACCGCGCGGGCCCCGTGCGCCGTAGTATTGGAAGAGGTGGGCTGCGCCAGCTGGTTTTTTTTATCGAATTGTCAGGGTCCGGTCGGGTTAAGGATTTGACAGGGCCAGCTTGACGAAATTCAGTGAAGCGCGGGTATTCGGCGGGAGTAACTATGACTTAAGGCGGGGGGCCCATGGGCCAGCAAGGAGTTTCTGGTGAACATCGGCCGGGACATTTTCACGGCGGGGCAAGACGTAGTTGTTATTGAGGGTGAAGGGTTTGTCCTCAGCTGGTTGATTGTCGAATAGTCGGGGCTGCCGGGCCGGTTACCGATTTGCCCGGCCGGCTTGGTTACCCATTTGCCCGGGCCGGGTTGGTTAACGAATTGTCAGGTTTGGGCTTGGTTAACCATTTGCCCGGGCCGGGTTGGTTAGCGAATTGTCATGGTTGGGTTGGTTAACGAATTGTCGGGTTTGGGCTTGGTTAACGATTTGCCCGAGCAGGGTGGGTGAACACATTGTCAGGAGCGTGCGCGGTTGGTTCACGAAACTGCCTGTTCCGGGTTTCTAGAGCGTTGTCAGGCCCGGCCGGCCGGGTTATCGGCTTGCCAGACCCAACTTGACGAAATTCAGTGCGGCGCGGGTAAACGGCGGGAGTAACTATGACTCTCTTAAGGTATGGAGGGGGGCCCATGGGCCAGCAAGGAGTTTCTGATGAACATCGGCCGGGACATTTTGACGGCGGGGCAAGAACTAGTTGTTATTGAGGGCGAAGGGTTTGTCCTCAGCGGGTTGATTGTCGAATTGTCGGGACTGCCGGGCCGGTTAGCGATTTGCCCGGCCGGCTTGGTTAACCATTTGCCCGAGCCGGGTTGGTTACCGAATTGTCAGGGTTGGGCTTGGTTAACCATTTGCCCGGGCCGGGTTGGTTAATGAATTGCCATGGCCGGGTTGGTTAACGCAGTTTCAGGGTTGGGCTTGATTAACGATTTGCCCGAGCAGGGTTGGCTAACGCATTGTCAGGAGCGTGCGCGGTTGGTTCACGAAACTGCCTGTTCCGGGTTTCTAGAGCGTTGTCAGGCCCGGCCGGCCGGGTTAGCGGCTTGCCAGACCCAACTTGACGAAATTCAGTGCGGCGCGGGTAAACGGCCGGAGTAACTATGACTCTCTTAAGGTATGGAGGGGGGCCCATGGGCCAGCAAGGAGTTTCTGATGAACATCGGCCGGGACATTTTGACGGCGGGGCAAGAACTAGTTGTTATTGAGGGCGAAGGGTTTGTCCTCAGCGGGTTGATTGTCGAATTGTCGGGACTGCCGGGCCGGTTAGCGATTTGCCCGGCCGGCTTGGTTAACCATTTGCCCGAGCCGGGTTGGTTACCGAATTGTCAGGGTTGGGCTTGGTTAACCATTTGCCCGGGCCGGGTTGGTTAATGAATTGCCATGGCCGGGTTGGTTAACGCAGTTTCAGGGTTGGGCTTGATTAACGATTTGCCCGAGCAGGGTTGGCTAACGCATTGTCAGGAGCGTGCGCGGTTGGTTCACGAAACTGCCTGTTCCGGGTTTCTAGAGCGTTGTCAGGCCCGGCCGGCCGGGTTAGCGGCTTGCCAGACCCAACTTGACGAAATTCAGTGCGGCGCGGGTAAACGGCCGGAGTAACTATGACTCTCTTAAGGATGGAGGGGGGCCCATGGGCCAGCAAGGAGTTTCTGATGAACATCGGCCGGGACATTTTGACGGCGGGGCAAGAACTAGTTGTTATTGAGGGCGAAGGGTTTGTCCTCAGCTGGTTGATTGTCGAATTGTCGGGACTGCCGGGCCGGTTAGCGATTTGCCCGGCCGGCTTGGTTAACCATTTGCCCGAGCCGGGTTGGTTACCGAATTGTCAGGGTTGGGCTTGGTTAACCATTTGTCCGAGCCGGGTTGGTTAATGAATTGCCATGGCCGGGTTGGTTAACGCAGTTTCAGGGTTGGGCTTGATTAACGATTTGCCCGAGCAGGGTTGGCTAACGCATTGTCAGGAGCGTGCGCGGTTGGTTCACGAAACTGCCTGTTCCGGGTTTCTAGAGCGTTGTCAGGCCCGGCCGGCCGGGTTAGCGGCTTGCCAGACCCAACTTGACGAAATTCAGTGCGGCGCGGGTAAACGGCGGGAGTAACTATGACTCTCTTAAGGTATGGAGGGGGGCCCATGGGCCAGCAAGGAGTTTCTGATGAACATCGGCCGGGACATTTTGACGGCGGGGCAAGAACTAGTTGTTATTGAGGGCGAAGGGTTTGTCCTCAGCGGGTTGATTGTCGAATTGTCGGGACTGCCGGGCCGGTTAACGATTTGCCCGGCCGGCTTGGTTAACCATTTGCCCGAGCCGGGTTGGTTACCGAATTGTCAGGGTTGGGCTTGGTTCACCATTTGCCCGAGCCGGGTTGGTTAATGAATTGCCATGGCCGGGTTGATTAACGCATTGTCAGGGTTGGGCTTGGTTAACGATTTGCCCGAGCAGGGTGGGTGAACGCATTGTCAGGAGCGTGCGCGGTTGGTTCACGAAACTGCCTGTTCCGGGTTTCTAGAGCGTTGTCAGGCCCGGCCGGCCGGGTTAGCAGGTTGCCAGACCCAACTTGACGAAATTCAGTGCGGCGCGGGTAAACGGCGGGAGTAACTATGACTCTCTTAAGGTAAGGAGGGGGGGCCCATGGGCCAGCAAGGAGTTTCTGATGAACATCGGCCGGGACATTTTGACGGCGGGTCAAGAACTAGTTGTTATTGAGGGCGAAGGGTTTGTCCTCAGCTGGTTGATTGTCGAATTGTCGGGACTGCCGGGCCGGTTACCGATTTGCCCGGCCGGCTTGGTTAACCATTTGCCCGAGCCGGGTTGTTTAGCGAATTGCCACGTATGGGTTGGTTAACGAATTGTCGGGTTTGGGCTTGGTTAACGACTTGACCGTGCAAGGTTGGTGAACGAATTGTCGGGGTTGGGCTTGGTTAACGATTTGCCCGAGCAGGGTTGGTTAGCGAATTGTCCGGGTCAGACTGGTTAACGAATTGTCCGGCTGGGTTGGTGCACTCATTGCCAGGACAGGGTTGTTTAATGAATTGTCCGTTCCCAGTTGGTTCACGAATTGGCAAGGCCAGGGTGGTTAAGGAATTGTCCGGGCCAGGTTGGTTAACGAATTGCCCGTCCTGGCTGGTTAACGAATTGTCCGGGCCAGGTTGGTTAACGAATTGCCCGTCCTGGCTGGTTAACGAATTGTCAGGGTCAGGTTGGTTAACGAATTGCCATGGCCGGGTAGGTTAACGAATTGCCAGAGCCAGCTTGGTTAACGAATTGTCCGGCCGGGTTGGTTAACGAATTGTCCGTTCCCAGTTGGTTCACGAATTGGCAAGGACAGGGTGGTTAACGAATTGTCCGGCCGGGTTGGTGCACTCATTGCCAGGACAGGGTTGGTTACCGAATTGTCCGTTCCCAGTTGGTTCACGAATTGGAAAACCAGGGTGGTTAAAGTATTGTCCGGGCCTGGTTGGTTAACGAATTGCCCGTCCTGGTTGGTTAACGAATTGTCCGGGTCAGGTTGGTTAACGAATTGCCAGGGTCTGGTTGGTTACCGAATTGTCCGGCCGGGTTGGTGCACTCATTGCCAGGACAGGGTTGGTTGACGAATTGCCCGTCCTGGTTGGTTAACGAATTGCCAGGGTCTGGTTGGTTACCGAATTGTCCGGCCGGGTTGGTGCACTCATTGCCAGGACAGGGTTGGTTGACGAATTGCCCGTCCTGGTTGGTTAACGAATTGCCAGGGTCTGGTTGGTTACCGAATTGTCCGGCCGGGCTGGTGCACTCATTGCCAGGACAGGGTTGGTTACCGAATTGTCAGGGTCAGGTTGGTTAACGAATTGCCATGGCCGGGTAGGTTAACGAATTGCCAGAGCCAGCTTGGTTAACGAATTGTCCGGCCGGGTTGGTTAACGAATTGTCCCGGCCAGGTTGGTTAACGAATTGCCAGAGCCAGCTTGGTTAACGAATTGTCCGGCCGGGTTGGTGCACTCATTGCCAGGACAAGGTTGGTTAACGAATTGCCCGGTTCCGAATGGTTAACGAATTGCCCGGTCCCGGTCGGTTCACGAATTGCCCGCCCGCTGATTGTTAACTTTTCGCACCGGCGGGGGATGGCTTGGGTAACGAGCCTCCAAGATCTGTCGGTTAACCATTTGCCCGGTGGCAATTCGTTAACCAAGTCCGCTCCGGAAGTCTGGATGGGGGTCGGATTTGCCGGCCGAGGCCGACCCGGAGTTCCAGAGGCTCGGCCGCCGGGGTCAGATTCGGCCGCCCCTTTGACACATGCAATTTCTGTACGGGGGCATTGGCGGGGTTCCTGCAGATATATAGGGAGGCCGTTTTCACGAGTTGTTGAAGTATTCGGTAGATGGCACCGGCCTCCCCAATTGGTTAACCCGGGCCACGCGGCAGCTTTTCCGCACGATTCCGAAGATTGCCGGTATGGATTTTCGGACAAATACCCAATTGCGGAAGTCTGTCAGCGGGACCTATTCGCAGGCCCATGCCGGCCGAGGGGCGGCATTTTCCGTATGACTACCGGTGCTCCGGCCGCCGAATGGAAACCTTGCCCGAATGAATTTCTGACAAAGTCCCGAGGCGGGAGCCAGTAAGGGGACGTATTCGGCGGGCCGTGCCGGCCGAGCGGCGGCATTTTCGGAGGGACAACCGCAGGTCCCGCCGTCGATCCGAGACCTTGGCTGAAGAGTCGAAAGTAATCTAAGTCCCGACTCGGAAGTC
>NW_027278162.1:257500-270000 GCF_030028105.1 Mobula birostris
CATCCGGACTTCCGAGCCAGACTTGGTTAACGAATTGCACCTGGGTAACCAAAACTCCCTGGACCACCCGATCTCCGGACACATGGTTCAAGCTCACACACCCACACACCCACCCACCCACCCACCGCGCGGGCCCCGTGCGCCGTAGTATTGGAAGAGGTGGGCTGCGCCAGCTGGTTTTTTTTATCGAATTGTCAGGGTCCGGTCGGGTTAAGGATTTGACAGGGCCAGCTTGACGAAATTCAGTGAAGCGCGGGTATTCGGCGGGAGTAACTATGACTTAAGGCGGGGGGCCCATGGGCCAGCAAGGAGTTTCTGATGAACATCGGCCGGGACATTTTGACGGCGGGGCAAGAACTAGTTGTTATTGAGGGCGAAGGGTTTGTCCTCAGCTGGTTGATTGTCGAATTGTCGGGACTGCCGGGCCGGTTAGCGATTTGCCCGGCCGGCTTGGTTAACCATTTGCCCGAGCCGGGTTGGTTACCGAATTGTCAGGGTTGGGCTTGGTTAACCATTTGTCCGAGCCGGGTTGGTTAATGAATTGCCATGGCCGGGTTGGTTAACGCAGTTTCAGGGTTGGGCTTGATTAACGATTTGCCCGAGCAGGGTTGGCTAACGCATTGTCAGGAGCGTGCGCGGTTGGTTCACGAAACTGCCTGTTCCGGGTTTCTAGAGCGTTGTCAGGCCCGGCCGGCCGGGTTAGCGGCTTGCCAGACCCAACTTGACGAAATTCAGTGCGGCGCGGGTAAACGGCCGGAGTAACTATGACTCTCTTAAGGATGGAGGGGGGCCCATGGGCCAGCAAGGAGTTTCTGATGAACATCGGCCGGGACATTTTGACGGCGGGGCAAGAACTAGTTGTTATTGAGGGCGAAGGGTTTGTCCTCAGCTGGTTGATTGTCGAATTGTCGGGACTGCCGGGCCGGTTAGCGATTTGCCCGGCCGGCTTGGTTAACCATTTGCCCGAGCCGGGTTGGTTACCGAATTGTCAGGGTTGGGCTTGGTTAACCATTTGTCCGAGCCGGGTTGGTTAATGAATTGCCATGGCCGGGTTGGTTAACGCAGTTTCAGGGTTGGGCTTGATTAACGATTTGCCCGAGCAGGGTTGGCTAACGCATTGTCAGGAGCGTGCGCGGTTGGTTCACGAAACTGCCTGTTCCGGGTTTCTAGAGCGTTGTCAGGCCCGGCCGGCCGGGTTAGCGGCTTGCCAGACCCAACTTGACGAAATTCAGTGCGGCGCGGGTAAACGGCGGGAGTAACTATGACTCTCTTAAGGTATGGAGGGGGGCCCATGGGCCAGCAAGGAGTTTCTGATGAACATCGGCCGGGACATTTTGACGGCGGGGCAAGAACTAGTTGTTATTGAGGGCGAAGGGTTTGTCCTCAGCGGGTTGATTGTCGAATTGTCGGGACTGCCGGGCCGGTTAACGATTTGCCCGGCCGGCTTGGTTAACCATTTGCCCGAGCCGGGTTGGTTACCGAATTGTCAGGGTTGGGCTTGGTTCACCATTTGCCCGAGCCGGGTTGGTTAATGAATTGCCATGGCCGGGTTGATTAACGCATTGTCAGGGTTGGGCTTGGTTAACGATTTGCCCGAGCAGGGTGGGTGAACGCATTGTCAGGAGCGTGCGCGGTTGGTTCACGAAACTGCCTGTTCCGGGTTTCTAGAGCGTTGTCAGGCCCGGCCGGCCGGGTTAGCAGGTTGCCAGACCCAACTTGACGAAATTCAGTGCGGCGCGGGTAAACGGCGGGAGTAACTATGACTCTCTTAAGGTAAGGAGGGGGGGCCCATGGGCCAGCAAGGAGTTTCTGATGAACATCGGCCGGGACATTTTGACGGCGGGTCAAGAACTAGTTGTTATTGAGGGCGAAGGGTTTGTCCTCAGCTGGTTGATTGTCGAATTGTCGGGACTGCCGGGCCGGTTACCGATTTGCCCGGCCGGCTTGGTTAACCATTTGCCCGAGCCGGGTTGGTTAACGAATTGTCAGGGTTGGGCTTGGTTAACCATTTGCCCGGGCCGGGTTGGTTAATGAATTGCCATGGCCGGGTTGGTTAACGCAGTTTCAGGGTTGGGCTTGATTAACGATTTGCCCGAGCAGGGTTGGCTAACGCATTGTCAGGAGCGTGCGCGGTTGGTTCACGAAACTGCCTGTTCCGGGTTTCTAGAGCGTTGTCAGGCCCGGCCGGCCGGGTTAGCGGCTTGCCAGACCCAACTTGACGAAATTCAGTGCGGCGCGGGTAAACGGCGGGAGTAACTATGACTCTCTTAAGGTAAGGAGGGGGGGCCCATGGGCCAGCAAGGAGTTTCTGATGAACATCGGCCGGGACATTTTGACGGCGGGGCAAGAACTAGTTGTTATTGAGGGCGAAGGGTTTGTCCTCAGCGGGTTGATTGTCGAATTGTCGGGACTGCCGGGCCGGTTAGCGATTTGCCCGGCCGGCTTGGTTAACCATTTGCCCGAGCCGGGTTGGTTACCGAATTGTCAGGGTTGGGCTTGGTTAACCATTTGTCCGAGCCGGGTTGGTTAATGAATTGCCATGGCCGGGTTGGTTAACGCAGTTTCAGGGTTGGGCTTGATTAACGATTTGCCCGAGCAGGGTTGGCTAACGCATTGTCAGGAGCGTGCGCGGTTGGTTCACGAAACTGCCTGTTCCGGGTTTCTAGAGCGTTGTCAGGCCCGGCCGGCCGGGTTAGCGGCTTGCCAGACCCAACTTGACGAAATTCAGTGCGGCGCGGGTAAACGGCGGGAGTAACTATGACTCTCTTAAGGGTAAGGAGGGGGGGCCCATGGGCCAGCAAGGAGTTTCTGATGAACATCGGCCGGGACATTTTGACGGCGGGGCAAGACGTAGTTGTTATTGAGGGTGAAGGGTTTGTCCTCAGCTGGTTGATTGTCGAATAGTCGGGGCTGCCGGGCCGGTTACCGATTTGCCCGGCCGGCTTGGTTAACCATTTGCCCGGGCCGGGTTGGTTAACGAATTGTCAGGGTTGGGCTTGGTTAACCATTTGCCCGGGCCGGGTTGGTTAATGAATTGCCATGGCCGGGTTGGTTAACGCAGTTTCAGGGTTGGGCTTGATTAACGATTTGCCCGAGCAGGGTGGGTGAACGCATTGTCAGGAGCGTGCGCGGTTGGTTCACGAAACTGCCTGTTCCGGGTTTCTAGAGCGTTGTCAGGCCCGGCCGGCCGGGTTAGCGGCTTGCCAGACCCAACTTGACGAAATTCAGTGCGGCGCGGGTAAACGGCCGGAGTAACTATGACTCTCTTAAGGATGGAGGGGGGCCCATGGGCCAGCAAGGAGTTTCTGATGAACATCGGCCGGGACATTTTGACGGCGGGGCAAGAACTAGTTGTTATTGAGGGCGAAGGGTTTGTCCTCAGCTGGTTGATTGTCGAATTGTCGGGACTGCCGGGCCGGTTAGCGATTTGCCCGGCCGGCTTGGTTAACCATTTGCCCGAGCCGGGTTGGTTACCGAATTGTCAGGGTTGGGCTTGGTTAACCATTTGTCCGAGCCGGGTTGGTTAATGAATTGCCATGGCCGGGTTGGTTAACGCAGTTTCAGGGTTGGGCTTGATTAACGATTTGCCCGAGCAGGGTTGGCTAACGCATTGTCAGGAGCGTGCGCGGTTGGTTCACGAAACTGCCTGTTCCGGGTTTCTAGAGCGTTGTCAGGCCCGGCCGGCCGGGTTAGCGGCTTGCCAGACCCAACTTGACGAAATTCAGTGCGGCGCGGGTAAACGGCGGGAGTAACTATGACTCTCTTAAGGTATGGAGGGGGGCCCATGGGCCAGCAAGGAGTTTCTGATGAACATCGGCCGGGACATTTTGACGGCGGGGCAAGAACTAGTTGTTATTGAGGGCGAAGGGTTTGTCCTCAGCGGGTTGATTGTCGAATTGTCGGGACTGCCGGGCCGGTTAACGATTTGCCCGGCCGGCTTGGTTAACCATTTGCCCGAGCCGGGTTGGTTACCGAATTGTCAGGGTTGGGCTTGGTTCACCATTTGCCCGAGCCGGGTTGGTTAATGAATTGCCATGGCCGGGTTGATTAACGCATTGTCAGGGTTGGGCTTGGTTAACGATTTGCCCGAGCAGGGTGGGTGAACGCATTGTCAGGAGCGTGCGCGGTTGGTTCACGAAACTGCCTGTTCCGGGTTTCTAGAGCGTTGTCAGGCCCGGCCGGCCGGGTTAGCAGGTTGCCAGACCCAACTTGACGAAATTCAGTGCGGCGCGGGTAAACGGCGGGAGTAACTATGACTCTCTTAAGGTAAGGAGGGGGGGCCCATGGGCCAGCAAGGAGTTTCTGATGAACATCGGCCGGGACATTTTGACGGCGGGTCAAGAACTAGTTGTTATTGAGGGCGAAGGGTTTGTCCTCAGCTGGTTGATTGTCGAATTGTCGGGACTGCCGGGCCGGTTACCGATTTGCCCGGCCGGCTTGGTTAACCATTTGCCCGAGCCGGGTTGGTTAACGAATTGTCAGGGTTGGGCTTGGTTAACCATTTGCCCGGGCCGGGTTGGTTAATGAATTGCCATGGCCGGGTTGGTTAACGCAGTTTCAGGGTTGGGCTTGATTAACGATTTGCCCGAGCAGGGTTGGCTAACGCATTGTCAGGAGCGTGCGCGGTTGGTTCACGAAACTGCCTGTTCCGGGTTTCTAGAGCGTTGTCAGGCCCGGCCGGCCGGGTTAGCGGCTTGCCAGACCCAACTTGACGAAATTCAGTGCGGCGCGGGTAAACGGCGGGAGTAACTATGACTCTCTTAAGGTAAGGAGGGGGGGCCCATGGGCCAGCAAGGAGTTTCTGATGAACATCGGCCGGGACATTTTGACGGCGGGGCAAGAACTAGTTGTTATTGAGGGCGAAGGGTTTGTCCTCAGCGGGTTGATTGTCGAATTGTCGGGACTGCCGGGCCGGTTAGCGATTTGCCCGGCCGGCTTGGTTAACCATTTGCCCGAGCCGGGTTGGTTACCGAATTGTCAGGGTTGGGCTTGGTTAACCATTTGTCCGAGCCGGGTTGGTTAATGAATTGCCATGGCCGGGTTGGTTAACGCAGTTTCAGGGTTGGGCTTGATTAACGATTTGCCCGAGCAGGGTTGGCTAACGCATTGTCAGGAGCGTGCGCGGTTGGTTCACGAAACTGCCTGTTCCGGGTTTCTAGAGCGTTGTCAGGCCCGGCCGGCCGGGTTAGCGGCTTGCCAGACCCAACTTGACGAAATTCAGTGCGGCGCGGGTAAACGGCGGGAGTAACTATGACTCTCTTAAGGGTAAGGAGGGGGGGCCCATGGGCCAGCAAGGAGTTTCTGATGAACATCGGCCGGGACATTTTGACGGCGGGGCAAGACGTAGTTGTTATTGAGGGTGAAGGGTTTGTCCTCAGCTGGTTGATTGTCGAATAGTCGGGGCTGCCGGGCCGGTTACCGATTTGCCCGGCCGGCTTGGTTAACCATTTGCCCGGGCCGGGTTGGTTAACGAATTGTCAGGGTTGGGCTTGGTTAACCATTTGCCCGGGCCGGGTTGGTTAATGAATTGCCATGGCCGGGTTGGTTAACGCAGTTTCAGGGTTGGGCTTGATTAACGATTTGCCCGAGCAGGGTTGGCTAACGCATTGTCAGGAGCGTGCGCGGTTGGTTCACGAAACTGCCTGTTCCGGGTTTCTAGAGCGTTGTCAGGCCCGGCCGGCCGGGTTAGCGGCTTGCCAGACCCAACTTGACGAAATTCAGTGCGGCGCGGGTAAACGGCGGGAGTAACTATGACTCTCTTAAGGTATGGAGGGGGGCCCATGGGCCAGCAAGGAGTTTCTGATGAACATCGGCCGGGACATTTTGACGGCGGGGCAAGAACTAGTTGTTATTGAGGGCGAAGGGTTTGTCCTCAGCGGGTTGATTGTCGAATTGTCGGGACTGCCGGGCCGGTTAACGATTTGCCCGGCCGGCTTGGTTAACCATTTGCCCGAGCCGGGTTGGTTACCGAATTGTCAGGGTTGGGCTTGGTTCACCATTTGCCCGAGCCGGGTTGGTTAATGAATTGCCATGGCCGGGTTGATTAACGCATTGTCAGGGTTGGGCTTGGTTAACGATTTGCCCGAGCAGGGTGGGTGAACGCATTGTCAGGAGCGTGCGCGGTTGGTTCACGAAACTGCCTGTTCCGGGTTTCTAGAGCGTTGTCAGGCCCGGCCGGCCGGGTTAGCAGGTTGCCAGACCCAACTTGACGAAATTCAGTGCGGCGCGGGTAAACGGCGGGAGTAACTATGACTCTCTTAAGGTAAGGAGGGGGGGCCCATGGGCCAGCAAGGAGTTTCTGATGAACATCGGCCGGGACATTTTGACGGCGGGTCAAGAACTAGTTGTTATTGAGGGCGAAGGGTTTGTCCTCAGCTGGTTGATTGTCGAATTGTCGGGACTGCCGGGCCGGTTACCGATTTGCCCGGCCGGCTTGGTTAACCATTTGCCCGAGCCGGGTTGGTTAACGAATTGTCAGGGTTGGGCTTGGTTAACCATTTGCCCGGGCCGGGTTGGTTAATGAATTGCCATGGCCGGGTTGGTTAACGCAGTTTCAGGGTTGGGCTTGATTAACGATTTGCCCGAGCAGGGTTGGCTAACGCATTGTCAGGAGCGTGCGCGGTTGGTTCACGAAACTGCCTGTTCCGGGTTTCTAGAGCGTTGTCAGGCCCGGCCGGCCGGGTTAGCGGCTTGCCAGACCCAACTTGACGAAATTCAGTGCGGCGCGGGTAAACGGCGGGAGTAACTATGACTCTCTTAAGGTAAGGAGGGGGGGCCCATGGGCCAGCAAGGAGTTTCTGATGAACATCGGCCGGGACATTTTGACGGCGGGGCAAGAACTAGTTGTTATTCAGGGCGAAGGGTTTGTCCTCAGCTGGTTGATTGTCGAATAGTCGGGGCTGCCGGGCCGGTTACCGATTTGCCCGGCCGGCTTGGTTAACCATTTGCCCGGGCCGGGTTGGTTAACGAATTGTCAGGGTTGGGCTTGGTTAACCATTTGCCCGGGCCGGGTTGGTTAATGAATTGCCATGGCCGGGTTGGTTAACGCAGTTTCAGGGTTGGGCTTGATTAACGATTTGCCCGAGCAGGGTTGGCTAACGCATTGTCAGGAGCGTGCGCGGTTGGTTCACGAAACTGCCTGTTCCGGGTTTCTAGAGCGTTGTCAGGCCCGGCCGGCCGGGTTAGCGGCTTGCCAGACCCAACTTGACGAAATTCAGTGCGGCGCGGGTAAACGGCGGGAGTAACTATGACTCTCTTAAGGTATGGAGGGGGGCCCATGGGCCAGCAAGGAGTTTCTGATGAACATCGGCCGGGACATTTTGACGGCGGGGCAAGAACTAGTTGTTATTGAGGGCGAAGGGTTTGTCCTCAGCGGGTTGATTGTCGAATTGTCGGGACTGCCGGGCCGGTTAGCGATTTGCCCGGCCGGCTTGGTTAACCATTTGCCCGAGCCGGGTTGGTTACCGAATTGTCAGGGTTGGGCTTGGTTAACCATTTGCCCGGGCCGGGTTGGTTAATGAATTGCCATGGCCGGGTTGGTTAACGCAGTTTCAGGGTTGGGCTTGATTAACGATTTGCCCGAGCAGGGTTGGCTAACGCATTGTCAGGAGCGTGCGCGGTTGGTTCACGAAACTGCCTGTTCCGGGTTTCTAGAGCGTTGTCAGGCCCGGCCGGCCGGGTTAGCGGCTTGCCAGACCCAACTTGACGAAATTCAGTGCGGCGCGGGTAAACGGCCGGAGTAACTATGACTCTCTTAAGGTATGGAGGGGGGCCCATGGGCCAGCAAGGAGTTTCTGATGAACATCGGCCGGGACATTTTGACGGCGGGGCAAGAACTAGTTGTTATTGAGGGCGAAGGGTTTGTCCTCAGCGGGTTGATTGTCGAATTGTCGGGACTGCCGGGCCGGTTAGCGATTTGCCCGGCCGGCTTGGTTAACCATTTGCCCGAGCCGGGTTGGTTACCGAATTGTCAGGGTTGGGCTTGGTTAACCATTTGCCCGGGCCGGGTTGGTTAATGAATTGCCATGGCCGGGTTGGTTAACGCAGTTTCAGGGTTGGGCTTGATTAACGATTTGCCCGAGCAGGGTTGGCTAACGCATTGTCAGGAGCGTGCGCGGTTGGTTCACGAAACTGCCTGTTCCGGGTTTCTAGAGCGTTGTCAGGCCCGGCCGGCCGGGTTAGCGGCTTGCCAGACCCAACTTGACGAAATTCAGTGCGGCGCGGGTAAACGGCCGGAGTAACTATGACTCTCTTAAGGATGGAGGGGGGCCCATGGGCCAGCAAGGAGTTTCTGATGAACATCGGCCGGGACATTTTGACGGCGGGGCAAGAACTAGTTGTTATTGAGGGCGAAGGGTTTGTCCTCAGCTGGTTGATTGTCGAATTGTCGGGACTGCCGGGCCGGTTAGCGATTTGCCCGGCCGGCTTGGTTAACCATTTGCCCGAGCCGGGTTGGTTACCGAATTGTCAGGGTTGGGCTTGGTTAACCATTTGTCCGAGCCGGGTTGGTTAATGAATTGCCATGGCCGGGTTGGTTAACGCAGTTTCAGGGTTGGGCTTGATTAACGATTTGCCCGAGCAGGGTTGGCTAACGCATTGTCAGGAGCGTGCGCGGTTGGTTCACGAAACTGCCTGTTCCGGGTTTCTAGAGCGTTGTCAGGCCCGGCCGGCCGGGTTAGCGGCTTGCCAGACCCAACTTGACGAAATTCAGTGCGGCGCGGGTAAACGGCGGGAGTAACTATGACTCTCTTAAGGTATGGAGGGGGGCCCATGGGCCAGCAAGGAGTGTCTGATGAACATCGGCCGGGACATTTTGACGGCGGGGCAAGAACTAGTTGTTATTGAGGGCGAAGGGTTTGTCCTCAGCGGGTTGATTGTCGAATTGTCGGGACTGCCGGGCCGGTTAACGATTTGCCCGGCCGGCTTGGTTAACCATTTGCCCGAGCCGGGTTGGTTACCGAATTGTCAGGGTTGGGCTTGGTTCACCATTTGCCCGAGCCGGGTTGGTTAATGAATTGCCATGGCCGGGTTGATTAACGCATTGTCAGGGTTGGGCTTGGTTAACGATTTGCCCGAGCAGGGTGGGTGAACGCATTGTCAGGAGCGTGCGCGGTTGGTTCACGAAACTGCCTGTTCCGGGTTTCTAGAGCGTTGTCAGGCCCGGCCGGCCGGGTTAGCAGGTTGCCAGACCCAACTTGACGAAATTCAGTGCGGCGCGGGTAAACGGCGGGAGTAACTATGACTCTCTTAAGGTAAGGAGGGGGGGCCCATGGGCCAGCAAGGAGTTTCTGATGAACATCGGCCGGGACATTTTGACGGCGGGTCAAGAACTAGTTGTTATTGAGGGCGAAGGGTTTGTCCTCAGCTGGTTGATTGTCGAATTGTCGGGACTGCCGGGCCGGTTACCGATTTGCCCGGCCGGCTTGGTTAACCATTTGCCCGAGCCGGGTTGTTTAGCGAATTGCCACGTATGGGTTGGTTAACGAATTGTCGGGTTTGGGCTTGGTTAACGACTTGACCGTGCAAGGTTGGTGAACGAATTGTCGGGGTTGGGCTTGGTTAACGATTTGCCCGAGCAGGGTTGGTTAGCGAATTGTCCGGGTCAGACTGGTTAACGAATTGTCCGGCTGGGTTGGTGCACTCATTGCCAGGACAGGGTTGTTTAATGAATTGTCCGTTCCCAGTTGGTTCACGAATTGGCAAGGCCAGGGTGGTTAAGGAATTGTCCGGGCCAGGTTGGTTAACGAATTGCCCGTCCTGGCTGGTTAACGAATTGTCCGGGCCAGGTTGGTTAACGAATTGCCCGTCCTGGCTGGTTAACGAATTGTCAGGGTCAGGTTGGTTAACGAATTGCCATGGCCGGGTAGGTTAACGAATTGCCAGAGCCAGCTTGGTTAACGAATTGTCCGGCCGGGTTGGTTAACGAATTGTCCGTTCCCAGTTGGTTCACGAATTGGCAAGGACAGGGTGGTTAACGAATTGTCCGGCCGGGTTGGTGCACTCATTGCCAGGACAGGGTTGGTTACCGAATTGTCCGTTCCCAGTTGGTTCACGAATTGGAAAACCAGGGTGGTTAAAGTATTGTCCGGGCCTGGTTGGTTAACGAATTGCCCGTCCTGGTTGGTTAACGAATTGTCCGGGTCAGGTTGGTTAACGAATTGCCAGGGTCTGGTTGGTTACCGAATTGTCCGGCCGGGTTGGTGCACTCATTGCCAGGACAGGGTTGGTTGACGAATTGCCCGTCCTGGTTGGTTAACGAATTGCCAGGGTCTGGTTGGTTACCGAATTGTCCGGCCGGGTTGGTGCACTCATTGCCAGGACAGGGTTGGTTGACGAATTGCCCGTCCTGGTTGGTTAACGAATTGCCAGGGTCTGGTTGGTTACCGAATTGTCCGGCCGGGCTGGTGCACTCATTGCCAGGACAGGGTTGGTTACCGAATTGTCAGGGTCAGGTTGGTTAACGAATTGCCATGGCCGGGTAGGTTAACGAATTGCCAGAGCCAGCTTGGTTAACGAATTGTCCGGCCGGGTTGGTTAACGAATTGTCCCGGCCAGGTTGGTTAACGAATTGCCAGAGCCAGCTTGGTTAACGAATTGTCCGGCCGGGTTGGTGCACTCATTGCCAGGACAAGGTTGGTTAACGAATTGCCCGGTTCCGAATGGTTAACGAATTGCCCGGTCCCGGTCGGTTCACGAATTGCCCGCCCGCTGATTGTTAACTTTTCGCACCGGCGGGGGATGGCTTGGGTAACGAGCCTCCAAGATCTGTCGGTTAACCATTTGCCCGGTGGCAATTCGTTAACCAAGTCCGCTCCGGAAGTCTGGATGGGGGTCGGATTTGCCGGCCGAGGCCGACCCGGAGTTCCAGAGGCTCGGCCGCCGGGGTCAGATTCGGCCGCCCCTTTGACACATGCAATTTCTGTACGGGGGCATTGGCGGGGTTCCTGCAGATATATAGGGAGGCCGTTTTCACGAGTTGTTGAAGTATTCGGTAGATGGCACCGGCCTCCCCAATTGGTTAACCCGGGCCACGCGGCAGCTTTTCCGCACGATTCCGAAGATTGCCGGTATGGATTTTCGGACAAATACCCAATTGCGGAAGTCTGTCAGCGGGACCTATTCGCAGGCCCATGCCGGCCGAGGGGCGGCATTTTCCGTATGACTACCGGTGCTCCGGCCGCCGAATGGAAACCTTGCCCGAATGAATTTCTGACAAAGTCCCGAGGCGGGAGCCAGTAAGGGGACGTATTCGGCGGGCCGTGCCGGCCGAGCGGCGGCATTTTCGGAGGGACAACCGCAGGTCCCGCCGTCGATCCGAGACCTTGGCTGAAGAGTCGAAAGTAATCTAAGTCCCGACTCGGAAGTCAGAATGAAGGCGACTTCGGGGCCCTCCTGCCGACCGAGGCGGCCGATCGACGGCGGCACTACCGGAGGGCCGCCCGCCGAGCCAGCCGCGTGCCCTCGGCGCCACGCCGGTTAACCAATTGCCGTCGGAAGCCTGTGAAGGTCGGATCTGCCCCGTCGGGCGGGCCCGAGGTCCCCCGCGACCGGCATGAGCTCCGGGCGTCGTGCCGCCGGTTTGACACATGTCATTGTTGCACGGTCTGTCGCGGCTCTGGTTAACGAGTTAGGCCCGGAAGTCACTATGGGGGTCGGATTTGCCCCGCCTGGCGGGGCCAGAGTGCGACCTTCCCGGCAGGACTTCCGGGAGGCATCCCGCCGACTTGACACATGCAATTTCTGTACGGGGGGATTGGCGGGGTTCCCGGAGATTTACGGGAACACGTTTTCCAGACACACTTAGCAGGGTGACTAGTGGTACGGTTGACACAGTGCAGAGTTCTAAGTGAGCCTTACTCAATTGTGACTCAGTAAGCGGGAGGCCGGGCGAGCTCCGACTTACAATGATAAAAGCTTTTTTTCGCTATTTCCGAAAAAAATGACAAAGTCCAAGAACGCAGCGGGGGCTGCGGACAGACAGAGTCTGAGCGCGGACCGCGGGCGGCGGCCGGCAGACCGACGGTGGCAAAAGCTTTATATCGATCCGAAAAGCAAAGAGGCATTGTGTGTACCAAGACGGAGAAGGGACAAGCCTGCCGCTGGTGCCCTCGCGAGTGTCGTCTGCGTTAGACCTCTGTTCCCCGATCGATCCGGCTTGGTCGGTCCTACCTTTGGGAGAGGCCGAGTGGAAGCGACGGTCTCGACACGTGCGCCGAACTTCCGTGCTCGGCTCGTTACCATCTCCGGAGGTGGGCAGGTGGGTCTGCCGCGGGGCGGCCCGATTGCCGACCGAGGGCTTCATGCTTTGGGCGGAATTGACGTTGGGCATTCGCACGTTTGCACCACGATCGATTGACGGAGTCTCCCGCCGGCGGACGGGACTGCTGTGCGCATAGATGACGGGGGCCGGTCGAACGACCGTCGACCATCCCGAGAAGGCAGCTACACCCACGCGCATATACCTAGGCGGTGAAGGTGCGGACCTCACCGGCGCGATCGAC
>NW_027278162.1:282500-297500 GCF_030028105.1 Mobula birostris
GGTTGGGCTTGATTAACGATTTGCCCGAGCAGGGTTGGCTAACGCATTGTCAGGAGCGTGCGCGGTTGGTTCACGAAACTGCCTGTTCCGGGTTTCTAGAGCGTTGTCAGGCCCGGCCGGCCGGGTTAGCGGCTTGCCAGACCCAACTTGACGAAATTCAGTGCGGCGCGGGTAAACGGCGGGAGTAACTATGACTCTCTTAAGGTATGGAGGGGGGCCCATGGGCCAGCAAGGAGTTTCTGATGAACATCGGCCGGGACATTTTGACGGCGGGGCAAGAACTAGTTGTTATTGAGGGCGAAGGGTTTGTCCTCAGCGGGTTGATTGTCGAATTGTCGGGACTGCCGGGCCGGTTAGCGATTTGCCCGGCCGGCTTGGTTAACCATTTGCCCGAGCCGGGTTGGTTACCGAATTGTCAGGGTTGGGCTTGGTTAACCATTTGCCCGGGCCGGGTTGGTTAATGAATTGCCATGGCCGGGTTGGTTAACGCAGTTTCAGGGTTGGGCTTGATTAACGATTTGCCCGAGCAGGGTTGGCTAACGCATTGTCAGGAGCGTGCGCGGTTGGTTCACGAAACTGCCTGTTCCGGGTTTCTAGAGCGTTGTCAGGCCCGGCCGGCCGGGTTATCGGCTTGCCAGACCCAACTTGACGAAATTCAGTGCGGCGCGGGTAAACGGCGGGAGTAACTATGACTCTCTTAAGGTAAGGAGGGGGGGCCCATGGGCCAGCAAGGAGTTTCTGATGAACATCGGCCGGGACATTTTGACGGCGGGGCAAGACGTAGTTGTTATTGAGGGTGAAGGGTTTGTCCTCAGCTGGTTGATTGTCGAATAGTCGGGGCTGCCGGGCCGGTTACCGATTTGCCCGGCCGGCTTGGTTAACCATTTGCCCGGGCCGGGTTGGTTAACGAATTGTCAGGGTTGGGCTTGGTTAACCATTTGCCCGGGCCGGGTTGGTTAATGAATTGCCATGGCCGGGTTGGTTAACGCAGTTTCAGGGTTGGGCTTGATTAACGATTTGCCCGAGCAGGGTTGGCTAACGCATTGTCAGGAGCGTGCGCGGTTGGTTCACGAAACTGCCTGTTCCGGGTTTCTAGAGCGTTGTCAGGCCCGGCCGGCCGGGTTAGCGGCTTGCCAGACCCAACTTGACGAAATTCAGTGCGGCGCGGGTAAACGGCGGGAGTAACTATGACTCTCTTAAGGTATGGAGGGGGGCCCATGGGCCAGCAAGGAGTTTCTGATGAACATCGGCCGGGACATTTTGACGGCGGGGCAAGAACTAGTTGTTATTGAGGGCGAAGGGTTTGTCCTCAGCTGGTTGATTGTCGAATTGTCGGGACTGCCGGGCCGGTTAGCGATTTGCCCGGCCGGCTTGGTTAACCATTTGCCCGAGCCGGGTTGGTTACCGAATTGTCAGGGTTGGGCTTGGTTAACCATTTGTCCGAGCCGGGTTGGTTAATGAATTGCCATGGCCGGGTTGGTTAACGCAGTTTCAGGGTTGGGCTTGATTAACGATTTGCCCGAGCAGGGTTGGCTAACGCATTGTCAGGAGCGTGCGCGGTTGGTTCACGAAACTGCCTGTTCCGGGTTTCTAGAGCGTTGTCAGGCCCGGCCGGCCGGGTTAGCGGCTTGCCAGACCCAACTTGACGAAATTCAGTGCGGCGCGGGTAAACGGCGGGAGTAACTATGACTCTCTTAAGGTATGGAGGGGGGCCCATGGGCCAGCAAGGAGTTTCTGATGAACATCGGCCGGGACATTTTGACGGCGGGGCAAGAACTAGTTGTTATTGAGGGCGAAGGGTTTGTCCTCAGCGGGTTGATTGTCGAATTGTCGGGACTGCCGGGCCGGTTAACGATTTGCCCGGCCGGCTTGGTTAACCATTTGCCCGAGCCGGGTTGGTTACCGAATTGTCAGGGTTGGGCTTGGTTCACCATTTGCCCGAGCCGGGTTGGTTAATGAATTGCCATGGCCGGGTTGATTAACGCATTGTCAGGGTTGGGCTTGGTTAACGATTTGCCCGAGCAGGGTGGGTGAACGCATTGTCAGGAGCGTGCGCGGTTGGTTCACGAAACTGCCTGTTCCGGGTTTCTAGAGCGTTGTCAGGCCCGGCCGGCCGGGTTAGCAGGTTGCCAGACCCAACTTGACGAAATTCAGTGCGGCGCGGGTAAACGGCGGGAGTAACTATGACTCTCTTAAGGTAAGGAGGGGGGGCCCATGGGCCAGCAAGGAGTTTCTGATGAACATCGGCCGGGACATTTTGACGGCGGGTCAAGAACTAGTTGTTATTGAGGGCGAAGGGTTTGTCCTCAGCTGGTTGATTGTCGAATTGTCGGGACTGCCGGGCCGGTTACCGATTTGCCCGGCCGGCTTGGTTAACCATTTGCCCGAGCCGGGTTGGTTAACGAATTGTCAGGGTTGGGCTTGGTTAACCATTTGCCCGGGCCGGGTTGGTTAATGAATTGCCATGGCCGGGTTGGTTAACGCAGTTTCAGGGTTGGGCTTGATTAACGATTTGCCCGAGCAGGGTTGGCTAACGCATTGTCAGGAGCGTGCGCGGTTGGTTCACGAAACTGCCTGTTCCGGGTTTCTAGAGCGTTGTCAGGCCCGGCCGGCCGGGTTAGCGGCTTGCCAGACCCAACTTGACGAAATTCAGTGCGGCGCGGGTAAACGGCGGGAGTAACTATGACTCTCTTAAGGTAAGGAGGGGGGGCCCATGGGCCAGCAAGGAGTTTCTGATGAACATCGGCCGGGACATTTTGACGGCGGGGCAAGAACTAGTTGTTATTGAGGGCGAAGGGTTTGTCCTCAGCGGGTTGATTGTCGAATTGTCGGGACTGCCGGGCCGGTTAGCGATTTGCCCGGCCGGCTTGGTTAACCATTTGCCCGAGCCGGGTTGGTTACCGAATTGTCAGGGTTGGGCTTGGTTCACCATTTGCCCGAGCCGGGTTGGTTAATGAATTGCCATGGCCGGGTTGATTAACGCATTGTCAGGGTTGGGCTTGGTTAACGATTTGCCCGAGCAGGGTGGGTGAACGCATTGTCAGGAGCGTGCGCGGTTGGTTCACGAAACTGCCTGTTCCGGGTTTCTAGAGCGTTGTCAGGCCCGGCCGGCCGGGTTAGCAGGTTGCCAGACCCAACTTGACGAAATTCAGTGCGGCGCGGGTAAACGGCGGGAGTAACTATGACTCTCTTAAGGTAAGGAGGGGGGGCCCATGGGCCAGCAAGGAGTTTCTGATGAACATCGGCCGGGACATTTTGACGGCGGGTCAAGAACTAGTTGTTATTGAGGGCGAAGGGTTTGTCCTCAGCTGGTTGATTGTCGAATTGTCGGGACTGCCGGGCCGGTTACCGATTTGCCCGGCCGGCTTGGTTAACCATTTGCCCGAGCCGGGTTGGTTAACGAATTGTCAGGGTTGGGCTTGGTTAACCATTTGCCCGGGCCGGGTTGGTTAATGAATTGCCATGGCCGGGTTGGTTAACGCAGTTTCAGGGTTGGGCTTGATTAACGATTTGCCCGAGCAGGGTTGGCTAACGCATTGTCAGGAGCGTGCGCGGTTGGTTCACGAAACTGCCTGTTCCGGGTTTCTAGAGCGTTGTCAGGCCCGGCCGGCCGGGTTAGCGGCTTGCCAGACCCAACTTGACGAAATTCAGTGCGGCGCGGGTAAACGGCGGGAGTAACTATGACTCTCTTAAGGTAAGGAGGGGGGGCCCATGGGCCAGCAAGGAGTTTCTGATGAACATCGGCCGGGACATTTTGACGGCGGGGCAAGAACTAGTTGTTATTCAGGGCGAAGGGTTTGTCCTCAGCTGGTTGATTGTCGAATAGTCGGGGCTGCCGGGCCGGTTACCGATTTGCCCGGCCGGCTTGGTTAACCATTTGCCCGGGCCGGGTTGGTTAACGAATTGTCAGGGTTGGGCTTGGTTAACCATTTGCCCGGGCCGGGTTGGTTAATGAATTGCCATGGCCGGGTTGGTTAACGCAGTTTCAGGGTTGGGCTTGATTAACGATTTGCCCGAGCAGGGTTGGCTAACGCATTGTCAGGAGCGTGCGCGGTTGGTTCACGAAACTGCCTGTTCCGGGTTTCTAGAGCGTTGTCAGGCCCGGCCGGCCGGGTTAGCGGCTTGCCAGACCCAACTTGACGAAATTCAGTGCGGCGCGGGTAAACGGCGGGAGTAACTATGACTCTCTTAAGGTATGGAGGGGGGCCCATGGGCCAGCAAGGAGTTTCTGATGAACATCGGCCGGGACATTTTGACGGCGGGGCAAGAACTAGTTGTTATTGAGGGCGAAGGGTTTGTCCTCAGCGGGTTGATTGTCGAATTGTCGGGACTGCCGGGCCGGTTAGCGATTTGCCCGGCCGGCTTGGTTAACCATTTGCCCGAGCCGGGTTGGTTACCGAATTGTCAGGGTTGGGCTTGGTTAACCATTTGCCCGGGCCGGGTTGGTTAATGAATTGCCATGGCCGGGTTGGTTAACGCAGTTTCAGGGTTGGGCTTGATTAACGATTTGCCCGAGCAGGGTTGGCTAACGCATTGTCAGGAGCGTGCGCGGTTGGTTCACGAAACTGCCTGTTCCGGGTTTCTAGAGCGTTGTCAGGCCCGGCCGGCCGGGTTAGCGGCTTGCCAGACCCAACTTGACGAAATTCAGTGCGGCGCGGGTAAACGGCCGGAGTAACTATGACTCTCTTAAGGTATGGAGGGGGGCCCATGGGCCAGCAAGGAGTTTCTGATGAACATCGGCCGGGACATTTTGACGGCGGGGCAAGAACTAGTTGTTATTGAGGGCGAAGGGTTTGTCCTCAGCGGGTTGATTGTCGAATTGTCGGGACTGCCGGGCCGGTTAGCGATTTGCCCGGCCGGCTTGGTTAACCATTTGCCCGAGCCGGGTTGGTTACCGAATTGTCAGGGTTGGGCTTGGTTAACCATTTGCCCGGGCCGGGTTGGTTAATGAATTGCCATGGCCGGGTTGGTTAACGCAGTTTCAGGGTTGGGCTTGATTAACGATTTGCCCGAGCAGGGTTGGCTAACGCATTGTCAGGAGCGTGCGCGGTTGGTTCACGAAACTGCCTGTTCCGGGTTTCTAGAGCGTTGTCAGGCCCGGCCGGCCGGGTTAGCGGCTTGCCAGACCCAACTTGACGAAATTCAGTGCGGCGCGGGTAAACGGCCGGAGTAACTATGACTCTCTTAAGGATGGAGGGGGGCCCATGGGCCAGCAAGGAGTTTCTGATGAACATCGGCCGGGACATTTTGACGGCGGGGCAAGAACTAGTTGTTATTGAGGGCGAAGGGTTTGTCCTCAGCTGGTTGATTGTCGAATTGTCGGGACTGCCGGGCCGGTTAGCGATTTGCCCGGCCGGCTTGGTTAACCATTTGCCCGAGCCGGGTTGGTTACCGAATTGTCAGGGTTGGGCTTGGTTAACCATTTGTCCGAGCCGGGTTGGTTAATGAATTGCCATGGCCGGGTTGGTTAACGCAGTTTCAGGGTTGGGCTTGATTAACGATTTGCCCGAGCAGGGTTGGCTAACGCATTGTCAGGAGCGTGCGCGGTTGGTTCACGAAACTGCCTGTTCCGGGTTTCTAGAGCGTTGTCAGGCCCGGCCGGCCGGGTTAGCGGCTTGCCAGACCCAACTTGACGAAATTCAGTGCGGCGCGGGTAAACGGCGGGAGTAACTATGACTCTCTTAAGGTATGGAGGGGGGCCCATGGGCCAGCAAGGAGTGTCTGATGAACATCGGCCGGGACATTTTGACGGCGGGGCAAGAACTAGTTGTTATTGAGGGCGAAGGGTTTGTCCTCAGCGGGTTGATTGTCGAATTGTCGGGACTGCCGGGCCGGTTAACGATTTGCCCGGCCGGCTTGGTTAACCATTTGCCCGAGCCGGGTTGGTTACCGAATTGTCAGGGTTGGGCTTGGTTCACCATTTGCCCGAGCCGGGTTGGTTAATGAATTGCCATGGCCGGGTTGATTAACGCATTGTCAGGGTTGGGCTTGGTTAACGATTTGCCCGAGCAGGGTGGGTGAACGCATTGTCAGGAGCGTGCGCGGTTGGTTCACGAAACTGCCTGTTCCGGGTTTCTAGAGCGTTGTCAGGCCCGGCCGGCCGGGTTAGCAGGTTGCCAGACCCAACTTGACGAAATTCAGTGCGGCGCGGGTAAACGGCGGGAGTAACTATGACTCTCTTAAGGTAAGGAGGGGGGGCCCATGGGCCAGCAAGGAGTTTCTGATGAACATCGGCCGGGACATTTTGACGGCGGGTCAAGAACTAGTTGTTATTGAGGGCGAAGGGTTTGTCCTCAGCTGGTTGATTGTCGAATTGTCGGGACTGCCGGGCCGGTTACCGATTTGCCCGGCCGGCTTGGTTAACCATTTGCCCGAGCCGGGTTGGTTAACGAATTGTCAGGGTTGGGCTTGGTTAACCATTTGCCCGGGCCGGGTTGGTTAATGAATTGCCATGGCCGGGTTGGTTAACGCAGTTTCAGGGTTGGGCTTGATTAACGATTTGCCCGAGCAGGGTTGGCTAACGCATTGTCAGGAGCGTGCGCGGTTGGTTCACGAAACTGCCTGTTCCGGGTTTCTAGAGCGTTGTCAGGCCCGGCCGGCCGGGTTAGCGGCTTGCCAGACCCAACTTGACGAAATTCAGTGCGGCGCGGGTAAACGGCGGGAGTAACTATGACTCTCTTAAGGTAAGGAGGGGGGGCCCATGGGCCAGCAAGGAGTTTCTGATGAACATCGGCCGGGACATTTTGACGGCGGGGCAAGAACTAGTTGTTATTGAGGGCGAAGGGTTTGTCCTCAGCGGGTTGATTGTCGAATTGTCGGGACTGCCGGGCCGGTTAGCGATTTGCCCGGCCGGCTTGGTTAACCATTTGCCCGAGCCGGGTTGGTTACCGAATTGTCAGGGTTGGGCTTGGTTAACCATTTGTCCGAGCCGGGTTGGTTAATGAATTGCCATGGCCGGGTTGGTTAACGCAGTTTCAGGGTTGGGCTTGATTAACGATTTGCCCGAGCAGGGTTGGCTAACGCATTGTCAGGAGCGTGCGCGGTTGGTTCACGAAACTGCCTGTTCCGGGTTTCTAGAGCGTTGTCAGGCCCGGCCGGCCGGGTTAGCGGCTTGCCAGACCCAACTTGACGAAATTCAGTGCGGCGCGGGTAAACGGCGGGAGTAACTATGACTCTCTTAAGGGTAAGGAGGGGGGGCCCATGGGCCAGCAAGGAGTTTCTGATGAACATCGGCCGGGACATTTTGACGGCGGGGCAAGACGTAGTTGTTATTGAGGGTGAAGGGTTTGTCCTCAGCTGGTTGATTGTCGAATAGTCGGGGCTGCCGGGCCGGTTACCGATTTGCCCGGCCGGCTTGGTTAACCATTTGCCCGGGCCGGGTTGGTTAACGAATTGTCAGGGTTGGGCTTGGTTAACCATTTGCCCGGGCCGGGTTGGTTAATGAATTGCCATGGCCGGGTTGGTTAACGCAGTTTCAGGGTTGGGCTTGATTAACGATTTGCCCGAGCAGGGTTGGCTAACGCATTGTCAGGAGCGTGCGCGGTTGGTTCACGAAACTGCCTGTTCCGGGTTTCTAGAGCGTTGTCAGGCCCGGCCGGCCGGGTTAGCGGCTTGCCAGACCCAACTTGACGAAATTCAGTGCGGCGCGGGTAAACGGCGGGAGTAACTATGACTCTCTTAAGGTATGGAGGGGGGCCCATGGGCCAGCAAGGAGTTTCTGATGAACATCGGCCGGGACATTTTGACGGCGGGGCAAGAACTAGTTGTTATTGAGGGCGAAGGGTTTGTCCTCAGCGGGTTGATTGTCGAATTGTCGGGACTGCCGGGCCGGTTAACGATTTGCCCGGCCGGCTTGGTTAACCATTTGCCCGAGCCGGGTTGGTTACCGAATTGTCAGGGTTGGGCTTGGTTCACCATTTGCCCGAGCCGGGTTGGTTAATGAATTGCCATGGCCGGGTTGATTAACGCATTGTCAGGGTTGGGCTTGGTTAACGATTTGCCCGAGCAGGGTGGGTGAACGCATTGTCAGGAGCGTGCGCGGTTGGTTCACGAAACTGCCTGTTCCGGGTTTCTAGAGCGTTGTCAGGCCCGGCCGGCCGGGTTAGCAGGTTGCCAGACCCAACTTGACGAAATTCAGTGCGGCGCGGGTAAACGGCGGGAGTAACTATGACTCTCTTAAGGTAAGGAGGGGGGGCCCATGGGCCAGCAAGGAGTTTCTGATGAACATCGGCCGGGACATTTTGACGGCGGGTCAAGAACTAGTTGTTATTGAGGGCGAAGGGTTTGTCCTCAGCTGGTTGATTGTCGAATTGTCGGGACTGCCGGGCCGGTTACCGATTTGCCCGGCCGGCTTGGTTAACCATTTGCCCGAGCCGGGTTGGTTAACGAATTGTCAGGGTTGGGCTTGGTTAACCATTTGCCCGGGCCGGGTTGGTTAATGAATTGCCATGGCCGGGTTGGTTAACGCAGTTTCAGGGTTGGGCTTGATTAACGATTTGCCCGAGCAGGGTTGGCTAACGCATTGTCAGGAGCGTGCGCGGTTGGTTCACGAAACTGCCTGTTCCGGGTTTCTAGAGCGTTGTCAGGCCCGGCCGGCCGGGTTAGCGGCTTGCCAGACCCAACTTGACGAAATTCAGTGCGGCGCGGGTAAACGGCGGGAGTAACTATGACTCTCTTAAGGTAAGGAGGGGGGGCCCATGGGCCAGCAAGGAGTTTCTGATGAACATCGGCCGGGACATTTTGACGGCGGGGCAAGAACTAGTTGTTATTCAGGGCGAAGGGTTTGTCCTCAGCTGGTTGATTGTCGAATAGTCGGGGCTGCCGGGCCGGTTACCGATTTGCCCGGCCGGCTTGGTTAACCATTTGCCCGGGCCGGGTTGGTTAACGAATTGTCAGGGTTGGGCTTGGTTAACCATTTGCCCGGGCCGGGTTGGTTAATGAATTGCCATGGCCGGGTTGGTTAACGCAGTTTCAGGGTTGGGCTTGATTAACGATTTGCCCGAGCAGGGTTGGCTAACGCATTGTCAGGAGCGTGCGCGGTTGGTTCACGAAACTGCCTGTTCCGGGTTTCTAGAGCGTTGTCAGGCCCGGCCGGCCGGGTTAGCGGCTTGCCAGACCCAACTTGACGAAATTCAGTGCGGCGCGGGTAAACGGCGGGAGTAACTATGACTCTCTTAAGGTATGGAGGGGGGCCCATGGGCCAGCAAGGAGTTTCTGATGAACATCGGCCGGGACATTTTGACGGCGGGGCAAGAACTAGTTGTTATTGAGGGCGAAGGGTTTGTCCTCAGCGGGTTGATTGTCGAATTGTCGGGACTGCCGGGCCGGTTAGCGATTTGCCCGGCCGGCTTGGTTAACCATTTGCCCGAGCCGGGTTGGTTACCGAATTGTCAGGGTTGGGCTTGGTTAACCATTTGCCCGGGCCGGGTTGGTTAATGAATTGCCATGGCCGGGTTGGTTAACGCAGTTTCAGGGTTGGGCTTGATTAACGATTTGCCCGAGCAGGGTTGGCTAACGCATTGTCAGGAGCGTGCGCGGTTGGTTCACGAAACTGCCTGTTCCGGGTTTCTAGAGCGTTGTCAGGCCCGGCCGGCCGGGTTAGCGGCTTGCCAGACCCAACTTGACGAAATTCAGTGCGGCGCGGGTAAACGGCCGGAGTAACTATGACTCTCTTAAGGTATGGAGGGGGGCCCATGGGCCAGCAAGGAGTTTCTGATGAACATCGGCCGGGACATTTTGACGGCGGGGCAAGAACTAGTTGTTATTGAGGGCGAAGGGTTTGTCCTCAGCGGGTTGATTGTCGAATTGTCGGGACTGCCGGGCCGGTTAGCGATTTGCCCGGCCGGCTTGGTTAACCATTTGCCCGAGCCGGGTTGGTTACCGAATTGTCAGGGTTGGGCTTGGTTAACCATTTGCCCGGGCCGGGTTGGTTAATGAATTGCCATGGCCGGGTTGGTTAACGCAGTTTCAGGGTTGGGCTTGATTAACGATTTGCCCGAGCAGGGTTGGCTAACGCATTGTCAGGAGCGTGCGCGGTTGGTTCACGAAACTGCCTGTTCCGGGTTTCTAGAGCGTTGTCAGGCCCGGCCGGCCGGGTTAGCGGCTTGCCAGACCCAACTTGACGAAATTCAGTGCGGCGCGGGTAAACGGCCGGAGTAACTATGACTCTCTTAAGGATGGAGGGGGGCCCATGGGCCAGCAAGGAGTTTCTGATGAACATCGGCCGGGACATTTTGACGGCGGGGCAAGAACTAGTTGTTATTGAGGGCGAAGGGTTTGTCCTCAGCTGGTTGATTGTCGAATTGTCGGGACTGCCGGGCCGGTTAGCGATTTGCCCGGCCGGCTTGGTTAACCATTTGCCCGAGCCGGGTTGGTTACCGAATTGTCAGGGTTGGGCTTGGTTAACCATTTGTCCGAGCCGGGTTGGTTAATGAATTGCCATGGCCGGGTTGGTTAACGCAGTTTCAGGGTTGGGCTTGATTAACGATTTGCCCGAGCAGGGTTGGCTAACGCATTGTCAGGAGCGTGCGCGGTTGGTTCACGAAACTGCCTGTTCCGGGTTTCTAGAGCGTTGTCAGGCCCGGCCGGCCGGGTTAGCGGCTTGCCAGACCCAACTTGACGAAATTCAGTGCGGCGCGGGTAAACGGCGGGAGTAACTATGACTCTCTTAAGGTATGGAGGGGGGCCCATGGGCCAGCAAGGAGTGTCTGATGAACATCGGCCGGGACATTTTGACGGCGGGGCAAGAACTAGTTGTTATTGAGGGCGAAGGGTTTGTCCTCAGCGGGTTGATTGTCGAATTGTCGGGACTGCCGGGCCGGTTAACGATTTGCCCGGCCGGCTTGGTTAACCATTTGCCCGAGCCGGGTTGGTTACCGAATTGTCAGGGTTGGGCTTGGTTCACCATTTGCCCGAGCCGGGTTGGTTAATGAATTGCCATGGCCGGGTTGATTAACGCATTGTCAGGGTTGGGCTTGGTTAACGATTTGCCCGAGCAGGGTGGGTGAACGCATTGTCAGGAGCGTGCGCGGTTGGTTCACGAAACTGCCTGTTCCGGGTTTCTAGAGCGTTGTCAGGCCCGGCCGGCCGGGTTAGCAGGTTGCCAGACCCAACTTGACGAAATTCAGTGCGGCGCGGGTAAACGGCGGGAGTAACTATGACTCTCTTAAGGTAAGGAGGGGGGGCCCATGGGCCAGCAAGGAGTTTCTGATGAACATCGGCCGGGACATTTTGACGGCGGGTCAAGAACTAGTTGTTATTGAGGGCGAAGGGTTTGTCCTCAGCTGGTTGATTGTCGAATTGTCGGGACTGCCGGGCCGGTTACCGATTTGCCCGGCCGGCTTGGTTAACCATTTGCCCGAGCCGGGTTGTTTAGCGAATTGCCACGTATGGGTTGGTTAACGAATTGTCGGGTTTGGGCTTGGTTAACGACTTGACCGTGCAAGGTTGGTGAACGAATTGTCGGGGTTGGGCTTGGTTAACGATTTGCCCGAGCAGGGTTGGTTAGCGAATTGTCCGGGTCAGACTGGTTAACGAATTGTCCGGCTGGGTTGGTGCACTCATTGCCAGGACAGGGTTGTTTAATGAATTGTCCGTTCCCAGTTGGTTCACGAATTGGCAAGGCCAGGGTGGTTAAGGAATTGTCCGGGCCAGGTTGGTTAACGAATTGCCCGTCCTGGCTGGTTAACGAATTGTCCGGGCCAGGTTGGTTAACGAATTGCCCGTCCTGGCTGGTTAACGAATTGTCAGGGTCAGGTTGGTTAACGAATTGCCATGGCCGGGTAGGTTAACGAATTGCCAGAGCCAGCTTGGTTAACGAATTGTCCGGCCGGGTTGGTTAACGAATTGTCCGTTCCCAGTTGGTTCACGAATTGGCAAGGACAGGGTGGTTAACGAATTGTCCGGCCGGGTTGGTGCACTCATTGCCAGGACAGGGTTGGTTACCGAATTGTCCGTTCCCAGTTGGTTCACGAATTGGAAAACCAGGGTGGTTAAAGTATTGTCCGGGCCTGGTTGGTTAACGAATTGCCCGTCCTGGTTGGTTAACGAATTGTCCGGGTCAGGTTGGTTAACGAATTGCCAGGGTCTGGTTGGTTACCGAATTGTCCGGCCGGGTTGGTGCACTCATTGCCAGGACAGGGTTGGTTGACGAATTGCCCGTCCTGGTTGGTTAACGAATTGCCAGGGTCTGGTTGGTTACCGAATTGTCCGGCCGGGTTGGTGCACTCATTGCCAGGACAGGGTTGGTTGACGAATTGCCCGTCCTGGTTGGTTAACGAATTGCCAGGGTCTGGTTGGTTACCGAATTGTCCGGCCGGGCTGGTGCACTCATTGCCAGGACAGGGTTGGTTACCGAATTGTCAGGGTCAGGTTGGTTAACGAATTGCCATGGCCGGGTAGGTTAACGAATTGCCAGAGCCAGCTTGGTTAACGAATTGTCCGGCCGGGTTGGTTAACGAATTGTCCCGGCCAGGTTGGTTAACGAATTGCCAGAGCCAGCTTGGTTAACGAATTGTCCGGCCGGGTTGGTGCACTCATTGCCAGGACAAGGTTGGTTAACGAATTGCCCGGTTCCGAATGGTTAACGAATTGCCCGGTCCCGGTCGGTTCACGAATTGCCCGCCCGCTGATTGTTAACTTTTCGCACCGGCGGGGGATGGCTTGGGTAACGAGCCTCCAAGATCTGTCGGTTAACCATTTGCCCGGTGGCAATTCGTTAACCAAGTCCGCTCCGGAAGTCTGGATGGGGGTCGGATTTGCCGGCCGAGGCCGACCCGGAGTTCCAGAGGCTCGGCCGCCGGGGTCAGATTCGGCCGCCCCTTTGACACATGCAATTTCTGTACGGGGGCATTGGCGGGGTTCCTGCAGATATATAGGGAGGCCGTTTTCACGAGTTGTTGAAGTATTCGGTAGATGGCACCGGCCTCCCCAATTGGTTAACCCGGGCCACGCGGCAGCTTTTCCGCACGATTCCGAAGATTGCCGGTATGGATTTTCGGACAAATACCCAATTGCGGAAGTCTGTCAGCGGGACCTATTCGCAGGCCCATGCCGGCCGAGGGGCGGCATTTTCCGTATGACTACCGGTGCTCCGGCCGCCGAATGGAAACCTTGCCCGAATGAATTTCTGACAAAGTCCCGAGGCGGGAGCCAGTAAGGGGACGTATTCGGCGGGCCGTGCCGGCCGAGCGGCGGCATTTTCGGAGGGACAACCGCAGGTCCCGCCGTCGATCCGAGACCTTGGCTGAAGAGTCGAAAGTAATCTAAGTCCCGACTCGGAAGTCAGAATGAAGGCGACTTCGGGGCCCTCCTGCCGACCGAGGCGGCCGATCGACGGCGGCACTACCGGAGGGCCGCCCGCCGAGCCAGCCGCGTGCCCTCGGCGCCACGCCGGTTAACCAATTGCCGTCGGAAGCCTGTGAAGGTCGGATCTGCCCCGTCGGGCGGGCCCGAGGTCCCCCGCGACCGGCATGAGCTCCGGGCGTCGTGCCGCCGGTTTGACACATGTCATTGTTGCACGGTCTGTCGCGGCTCTGGTTAACGAGTTAGGCCCGGAAGTCACTATGGGGGTCGGATTTGCCCCGCCTGGCGGGGCCAGAGTGCGACCTTCCCGGCAGGACTTCCGGGAGGCATCCCGCCGACTTGACACATGCAATTTCTGTACGGGGGGATTGGCGGGGTTCCCGGAGATTTACGGGAACACGTTTTCCAGACACACTTAGCAGGGTGACTAGTGGTACGGTTGACACAGTGCAGAGTTCTAAGTGAGCCTTACTCAATTGTGACTCAGTAAGCGGGAGGCCGGGCGAGCTCCGACTTACAATGATAAAAGCTTTTTTTCGCTATTTCCGAAAAAAATGACAAAGTCCAAGAACGCAGCGGGGGCTGCGGACAGACAGAGTCTGAGCGCGGACCGCGGGCGGCGGCCGGCAGACCGACGGTGGCAAAAGCTTTATATCGATCCGAAAAGCAAAGAGGCATTGTGTGTACCAAGACGGAGAAGGGACAAGCCTGCCGCTGGTGCCCTCGCGAGTGTCGTCTGCGTTAGACCTCTGTTCCCCGATCGATCCGGCTTGGTCGGTCCTACCTTTGGGAGAGGCCGAGTGGAAGCGACGGTCTCGACACGTGCGCCGAACTTCCGTGCTCGGCTCGTTACCATCTCCGGAGGTGGGCAGGTGGGTCTGCCGCGGGGCGGCCCGATTGCCGACCGAGGGCTTCATGCTTTGGGCGGAATTGACGTTGGGCATTCGCACGTTTGCACCACGATCGATTGACGGAGTCTCCCGCCGGCGGACGGGACTGCTGTGCGCATAGATGACGGGGGCCGGTCGAACGACCGTCGACCATCCCGAGAAGGCAGCTACACCCACGCGCATATACCTAGGCGGTGAAGGTGCGGACCTCACCGGCGCGATCGACGGGGTGGGATGGCGAGGCGTTCACCGGCGCGGCGTTAGGCCCTGGGCCGACGGAGGCGAGCGGCGACCGTCGACCGTCCTGAGAGCCAGCTCGGCGGAAGGGTGCGGGTGCGGACCTCACCCAGCGACGCGGCTCGATAGGGGATGGCGCGGCACTGCGACGACAGACATGGCCCGAGAGAGCAAGGGACGGGCGCGCCGGCCGCAGCAGCACTCTTTCGCGCCGTAGGGGCAAGGCGAAAGAGTCGGGAGAGTTCCATAGGCCAGAGTGGCAGGGAGATGCCCGGTTCAGCCTGACTCAACCGAAGCGTTGATCCTCGGTCACCAACGAGAGGAAGGAGAGGCTCTGCGCGCGCGGTGCTACCGACTGACGGCCGGCCGATGTGCGATTTCCAGAAGGTCGGGCGGCACCCGCGCGTTCCCTCCCCGCTCCAGCAGAGGCCGGAGACGTCCGGTCGCCAGAGCGGTCCGCGTGCAGCCTCCGGTTCCGCGAGAAGGCTAGTGTCCTCGGGACGAGGAGAGCCTTGTGAGCGGTCCGGCGGGCGGTGCAGCAAATTGTCGGTACGTTTCTCGGCATTGTCAT
>NW_027278162.1:307500-317500 GCF_030028105.1 Mobula birostris
GCTGTGGCCTCGGTTACCGAGTTGCCCCGACTGGACTTGGTGCGTGCGGGAAGACGGGTGCAGCTGTGGCCTCGGTTACCGAGTTGCCCCGACTGGACTTGGTGCGTGCGGGAAGACGGGTGCTGCTATGGCCTCGGTTAACGAGTTGCCCCGGCTGGACTTGGTGCGGGAAGAGAGAGGTGGAATTGTGGCTCGGGTTAACGAGTTGCCCGGGCTCTCCGCCGGCTGCGGGCAGTTTTGGTTAACGAGTTGCCCAGCCAACTTTTTGGCGCGGTTAGGGGCATAATTAGTGTTGTCCCCCTTGGCGGTAAAGTTAGGCGCCTCTTCGTTAACCGGCGCCGCTGCGTTAGCCGAAGCTCGCCTCGGTCGGTCGGTGGGCGGCCCTCCGGCGGGATTGCTCCCACCGTGGATGGATGGCGCGCCTCGACCGGCCAGAGGCCGTGGAACCCGCCCGCCCGAAAGTCCCAAGTTGTGACTCGAGACATCGGGTAGGCGCGGGGAGCTCCGGTGGTCCGGCCGAAAATGCCGCCGCCCGGCCGGCACAGCCCTCCGAATCGGTCCCCAGGCGGACTTCCGCCAGTGGGAATTGGTCCGAAAATTCGTACGGGCAAAGTTGAGATTCGGCCGTAAATGCCGCCACGCGGCCCGGGTTAACGATGTGGGGAGGCCCGTGCCGCCTGTCGACCACTCCTCGGTGATCGTGAAAACCGCCTCCCCATATATCTGCAGGAACCCCGCCAATGCCCCCGTACAGAAATCGCATGTGTCAAAGGGGCGGCCGAACTTGACCCCGGCGGCCGGGGCTCTGGAACTCCCGGCCGGCAGTGGCCGGCAAATCCGACCCGCATCCGGACTTCCGAGCCAGACTTGGTTAACGAATTGCACCTGGGTAACCAAAACTCCCTGGACCACCCGATCTCCGGACACATGGTTCAAGCTCACACACCCACACACCCACCCACCCACCCACCGCGCGGGCCCCGTGCGCCGTAGTATTGGAAGAGGTGGGCTGCGCCAGCTGGTTTTTTTTATCGAATTGTCAGGGTCCGGTCGGGTTAAGGATTTGACAGGGCCAGCTTGACTAAATTCAGTGAAGCGCGGGTATTCGGCGGGAGTAACTATGACTTAAGGCGGGGGGCCCATGGGCCAGCAAGGAGTTTCTGATGAACATCGGCCGGGACATTTTGACGGCGGGGCAAGAACTAGTTGTTATTGAGGGCGAAGGGTTTGTCCTCAGCTGGTTGATTGTCGAATTGTCGGGACTGCCGGGCCGGTTAGCGATTTGCCCGGCCGGCTTGGTTAACCATTTGCCCGAGCCGGGTTGGTTACCGAATTGTCAGGGTTGGGCTTGGTTAACCATTTGTCCGAGCCGGGTTGGTTAATGAATTGCCATGGCCGGGTTGGTTAACGCAGTTTCAGGGTTGGGCTTGATTAACGATTTGCCCGAGCAGGGTTGGCTAACGCATTGTCAGGAGCGTGCGCGGTTGGTTCACGAAACTGCCTGTTCCGGGTTTCTAGAGCGTTGTCAGGCCCGGCCGGCCGGGTTAGCGGCTTGCCAGACCCAACTTGACGAAATTCAGTGCGGCGCGGGTAAACGGCCGGAGTAACTATGACTCTCTTAAGGATGGAGGGGGGCCCATGGGCCAGCAAGGAGTTTCTGATGAACATCGGCCGGGACATTTTGACGGCGGGGCAAGAACTAGTTGTTATTGAGGGCGAAGGGTTTGTCCTCAGCTGGTTGATTGTCGAATTGTCGGGACTGCCGGGCCGGTTAGCGATTTGCCCGGCCGGCTTGGTTAACCATTTGCCCGAGCCGGGTTGGTTACCGAATTGTCAGGGTTGGGCTTGGTTAACCATTTGTCCGAGCCGGGTTGGTTAATGAATTGCCATGGCCGGGTTGGTTAACGCAGTTTCAGGGTTGGGCTTGATTAACGATTTGCCCGAGCAGGGTTGGCTAACGCATTGTCAGGAGCGTGCGCGGTTGGTTCACGAAACTGCCTGTTCCGGGTTTCTAGAGCGTTGTCAGGCCCGGCCGGCCGGGTTAGCGGCTTGCCAGACCCAACTTGACGAAATTCAGTGCGGCGCGGGTAAACGGCGGGAGTAACTATGACTCTCTTAAGGTATGGAGGGGGGCCCATGGGCCAGCAAGGAGTTTCTGATGAACATCGGCCGGGACATTTTGACGGCGGGGCAAGAACTAGTTGTTATTGAGGGCGAAGGGTTTGTCCTCAGCGGGTTGATTGTCGAATTGTCGGGACTGCCGGGCCGGTTAACGATTTGCCCGGCCGGCTTGGTTAACCATTTGCCCGAGCCGGGTTGGTTACCGAATTGTCAGGGTTGGGCTTGGTTCACCATTTGCCCGAGCCGGGTTGGTTAATGAATTGCCATGGCCGGGTTGATTAACGCATTGTCAGGGTTGGGCTTGGTTAACGATTTGCCCGAGCAGGGTGGGTGAACGCATTGTCAGGAGCGTGCGCGGTTGGTTCACGAAACTGCCTGTTCCGGGTTTCTAGAGCGTTGTCAGGCCCGGCCGGCCGGGTTAGCAGGTTGCCAGACCCAACTTGACGAAATTCAGTGCGGCGCGGGTAAACGGCGGGAGTAACTATGACTCTCTTAAGGTAAGGAGGGGGGGCCCATGGGCCAGCAAGGAGTTTCTGATGAACATCGGCCGGGACATTTTGACGGCGGGTCAAGAACTAGTTGTTATTGAGGGCGAAGGGTTTGTCCTCAGCTGGTTGATTGTCGAATTGTCGGGACTGCCGGGCCGGTTACCGATTTGCCCGGCCGGCTTGGTTAACCATTTGCCCGAGCCGGGTTGGTTAACGAATTGTCAGGGTTGGGCTTGGTTAACCATTTGCCCGGGCCGGGTTGGTTAATGAATTGCCATGGCCGGGTTGGTTAACGCAGTTTCAGGGTTGGGCTTGATTAACGATTTGCCCGAGCAGGGTTGGCTAACGCATTGTCAGGAGCGTGCGCGGTTGGTTCACGAAACTGCCTGTTCCGGGTTTCTAGAGCGTTGTCAGGCCCGGCCGGCCGGGTTAGCGGCTTGCCAGACCCAACTTGACGAAATTCAGTGCGGCGCGGGTAAACGGCGGGAGTAACTATGACTCTCTTAAGGTAAGGAGGGGGGGCCCATGGGCCAGCAAGGAGTTTCTGATGAACATCGGCCGGGACATTTTGACGGCGGGGCAAGAACTAGTTGTTATTGAGGGCGAAGGGTTTGTCCTCAGCGGGTTGATTGTCGAATTGTCGGGACTGCCGGGCCGGTTAGCGATTTGCCCGGCCGGCTTGGTTAACCATTTGCCCGAGCCGGGTTGGTTACCGAATTGTCAGGGTTGGGCTTGGTTAACCATTTGTCCGAGCCGGGTTGGTTAATGAATTGCCATGGCCGGGTTGGTTAACGCAGTTTCAGGGTTGGGCTTGATTAACGATTTGCCCGAGCAGGGTTGGCTAACGCATTGTCAGGAGCGTGCGCGGTTGGTTCACGAAACTGCCTGTTCCGGGTTTCTAGAGCGTTGTCAGGCCCGGCCGGCCGGGTTAGCGGCTTGCCAGACCCAACTTGACGAAATTCAGTGCGGCGCGGGTAAACGGCGGGAGTAACTATGACTCTCTTAAGGGTAAGGAGGGGGGGCCCATGGGCCAGCAAGGAGTTTCTGATGAACATCGGCCGGGACATTTTGACGGCGGGGCAAGACGTAGTTGTTATTGAGGGTGAAGGGTTTGTCCTCAGCTGGTTGATTGTCGAATAGTCGGGGCTGCCGGGCCGGTTACCGATTTGCCCGGCCGGCTTGGTTAACCATTTGCCCGGGCCGGGTTGGTTAACGAATTGTCAGGGTTGGGCTTGGTTAACCATTTGCCCGGGCCGGGTTGGTTAATGAATTGCCATGGCCGGGTTGGTTAACGCAGTTTCAGGGTTGGGCTTGATTAACGATTTGCCCGAGCAGGGTTGGCTAACGCATTGTCAGGAGCGTGCGCGGTTGGTTCACGAAACTGCCTGTTCCGGGTTTCTAGAGCGTTGTCAGGCCCGGCCGGCCGGGTTAGCGGCTTGCCAGACCCAACTTGACGAAATTCAGTGCGGCGCGGGTAAACGGCGGGAGTAACTATGACTCTCTTAAGGTATGGAGGGGGGCCCATGGGCCAGCAAGGAGTTTCTGATGAACATCGGCCGGGACATTTTGACGGCGGGGCAAGAACTAGTTGTTATTGAGGGCGAAGGGTTTGTCCTCAGCGGGTTGATTGTCGAATTGTCGGGACTGCCGGGCCGGTTAACGATTTGCCCGGCCGGCTTGGTTAACCATTTGCCCGAGCCGGGTTGGTTACCGAATTGTCAGGGTTGGGCTTGGTTCACCATTTGCCCGAGCCGGGTTGGTTAATGAATTGCCATGGCCGGGTTGATTAACGCATTGTCAGGGTTGGGCTTGGTTAACGATTTGCCCGAGCAGGGTGGGTGAACGCATTGTCAGGAGCGTGCGCGGTTGGTTCACGAAACTGCCTGTTCCGGGTTTCTAGAGCGTTGTCAGGCCCGGCCGGCCGGGTTAGCAGGTTGCCAGACCCAACTTGACGAAATTCAGTGCGGCGCGGGTAAACGGCGGGAGTAACTATGACTCTCTTAAGGTAAGGAGGGGGGGCCCATGGGCCAGCAAGGAGTTTCTGATGAACATCGGCCGGGACATTTTGACGGCGGGTCAAGAACTAGTTGTTATTGAGGGCGAAGGGTTTGTCCTCAGCTGGTTGATTGTCGAATTGTCGGGACTGCCGGGCCGGTTACCGATTTGCCCGGCCGGCTTGGTTAACCATTTGCCCGAGCCGGGTTGGTTAACGAATTGTCAGGGTTGGGCTTGGTTAACCATTTGCCCGGGCCGGGTTGGTTAATGAATTGCCATGGCCGGGTTGGTTAACGCAGTTTCAGGGTTGGGCTTGATTAACGATTTGCCCGAGCAGGGTTGGCTAACGCATTGTCAGGAGCGTGCGCGGTTGGTTCACGAAACTGCCTGTTCCGGGTTTCTAGAGCGTTGTCAGGCCCGGCCGGCCGGGTTAGCGGCTTGCCAGACCCAACTTGACGAAATTCAGTGCGGCGCGGGTAAACGGCGGGAGTAACTATGACTCTCTTAAGGTAAGGAGGGGGGGCCCATGGGCCAGCAAGGAGTTTCTGATGAACATCGGCCGGGACATTTTGACGGCGGGGCAAGAACTAGTTGTTATTCAGGGCGAAGGGTTTGTCCTCAGCTGGTTGATTGTCGAATAGTCGGGGCTGCCGGGCCGGTTACCGATTTGCCCGGCCGGCTTGGTTAACCATTTGCCCGGGCCGGGTTGGTTAACGAATTGTCAGGGTTGGGCTTGGTTAACCATTTGCCCGGGCCGGGTTGGTTAATGAATTGCCATGGCCGGGTTGGTTAACGCAGTTTCAGGGTTGGGCTTGATTAACGATTTGCCCGAGCAGGGTTGGCTAACGCATTGTCAGGAGCGTGCGCGGTTGGTTCACGAAACTGCCTGTTCCGGGTTTCTAGAGCGTTGTCAGGCCCGGCCGGCCGGGTTAGCGGCTTGCCAGACCCAACTTGACGAAATTCAGTGCGGCGCGGGTAAACGGCGGGAGTAACTATGACTCTCTTAAGGTATGGAGGGGGGCCCATGGGCCAGCAAGGAGTTTCTGATGAACATCGGCCGGGACATTTTGACGGCGGGGCAAGAACTAGTTGTTATTGAGGGCGAAGGGTTTGTCCTCAGCGGGTTGATTGTCGAATTGTCGGGACTGCCGGGCCGGTTAGCGATTTGCCCGGCCGGCTTGGTTAACCATTTGCCCGAGCCGGGTTGGTTACCGAATTGTCAGGGTTGGGCTTGGTTAACCATTTGCCCGGGCCGGGTTGGTTAATGAATTGCCATGGCCGGGTTGGTTAACGCAGTTTCAGGGTTGGGCTTGATTAACGATTTGCCCGAGCAGGGTTGGCTAACGCATTGTCAGGAGCGTGCGCGGTTGGTTCACGAAACTGCCTGTTCCGGGTTTCTAGAGCGTTGTCAGGCCCGGCCGGCCGGGTTAGCGGCTTGCCAGACCCAACTTGACGAAATTCAGTGCGGCGCGGGTAAACGGCCGGAGTAACTATGACTCTCTTAAGGTATGGAGGGGGGCCCATGGGCCAGCAAGGAGTTTCTGATGAACATCGGCCGGGACATTTTGACGGCGGGGCAAGAACTAGTTGTTATTGAGGGCGAAGGGTTTGTCCTCAGCGGGTTGATTGTCGAATTGTCGGGACTGCCGGGCCGGTTAGCGATTTGCCCGGCCGGCTTGGTTAACCATTTGCCCGAGCCGGGTTGGTTACCGAATTGTCAGGGTTGGGCTTGGTTAACCATTTGCCCGGGCCGGGTTGGTTAATGAATTGCCATGGCCGGGTTGGTTAACGCAGTTTCAGGGTTGGGCTTGATTAACGATTTGCCCGAGCAGGGTTGGCTAACGCATTGTCAGGAGCGTGCGCGGTTGGTTCACGAAACTGCCTGTTCCGGGTTTCTAGAGCGTTGTCAGGCCCGGCCGGCCGGGTTAGCGGCTTGCCAGACCCAACTTGACGAAATTCAGTGCGGCGCGGGTAAACGGCCGGAGTAACTATGACTCTCTTAAGGATGGAGGGGGGCCCATGGGCCAGCAAGGAGTTTCTGATGAACATCGGCCGGGACATTTTGACGGCGGGGCAAGAACTAGTTGTTATTGAGGGCGAAGGGTTTGTCCTCAGCTGGTTGATTGTCGAATTGTCGGGACTGCCGGGCCGGTTAGCGATTTGCCCGGCCGGCTTGGTTAACCATTTGCCCGAGCCGGGTTGGTTACCGAATTGTCAGGGTTGGGCTTGGTTAACCATTTGTCCGAGCCGGGTTGGTTAATGAATTGCCATGGCCGGGTTGGTTAACGCAGTTTCAGGGTTGGGCTTGATTAACGATTTGCCCGAGCAGGGTTGGCTAACGCATTGTCAGGAGCGTGCGCGGTTGGTTCACGAAACTGCCTGTTCCGGGTTTCTAGAGCGTTGTCAGGCCCGGCCGGCCGGGTTAGCGGCTTGCCAGACCCAACTTGACGAAATTCAGTGCGGCGCGGGTAAACGGCGGGAGTAACTATGACTCTCTTAAGGTATGGAGGGGGGCCCATGGGCCAGCAAGGAGTGTCTGATGAACATCGGCCGGGACATTTTGACGGCGGGGCAAGAACTAGTTGTTATTGAGGGCGAAGGGTTTGTCCTCAGCGGGTTGATTGTCGAATTGTCGGGACTGCCGGGCCGGTTAACGATTTGCCCGGCCGGCTTGGTTAACCATTTGCCCGAGCCGGGTTGGTTACCGAATTGTCAGGGTTGGGCTTGGTTCACCATTTGCCCGAGCCGGGTTGGTTAATGAATTGCCATGGCCGGGTTGATTAACGCATTGTCAGGGTTGGGCTTGGTTAACGATTTGCCCGAGCAGGGTGGGTGAACGCATTGTCAGGAGCGTGCGCGGTTGGTTCACGAAACTGCCTGTTCCGGGTTTCTAGAGCGTTGTCAGGCCCGGCCGGCCGGGTTAGCAGGTTGCCAGACCCAACTTGACGAAATTCAGTGCGGCGCGGGTAAACGGCGGGAGTAACTATGACTCTCTTAAGGTAAGGAGGGGGGGCCCATGGGCCAGCAAGGAGTTTCTGATGAACATCGGCCGGGACATTTTGACGGCGGGTCAAGAACTAGTTGTTATTGAGGGCGAAGGGTTTGTCCTCAGCTGGTTGATTGTCGAATTGTCGGGACTGCCGGGCCGGTTACCGATTTGCCCGGCCGGCTTGGTTAACCATTTGCCCGAGCCGGGTTGTTTAGCGAATTGCCACGTATGGGTTGGTTAACGAATTGTCGGGTTTGGGCTTGGTTAACGACTTGACCGTGCAAGGTTGGTGAACGAATTGTCGGGGTTGGGCTTGGTTAACGATTTGCCCGAGCAGGGTTGGTTAGCGAATTGTCCGGGTCAGACTGGTTAACGAATTGTCCGGCTGGGTTGGTGCACTCATTGCCAGGACAGGGTTGTTTAATGAATTGTCCGTTCCCAGTTGGTTCACGAATTGGCAAGGCCAGGGTGGTTAAGGAATTGTCCGGGCCAGGTTGGTTAACGAATTGCCCGTCCTGGCTGGTTAACGAATTGTCCGGGCCAGGTTGGTTAACGAATTGCCCGTCCTGGCTGGTTAACGAATTGTCAGGGTCAGGTTGGTTAACGAATTGCCATGGCCGGGTAGGTTAACGAATTGCCAGAGCCAGCTTGGTTAACGAATTGTCCGGCCGGGTTGGTTAACGAATTGTCCGTTCCCAGTTGGTTCACGAATTGGCAAGGACAGGGTGGTTAACGAATTGTCCGGCCGGGTTGGTGCACTCATTGCCAGGACAGGGTTGGTTACCGAATTGTCCGTTCCCAGTTGGTTCACGAATTGGAAAACCAGGGTGGTTAAAGTATTGTCCGGGCCTGGTTGGTTAACGAATTGCCCGTCCTGGTTGGTTAACGAATTGTCCGGGTCAGGTTGGTTAACGAATTGCCAGGGTCTGGTTGGTTACCGAATTGTCCGGCCGGGTTGGTGCACTCATTGCCAGGACAGGGTTGGTTGACGAATTGCCCGTCCTGGTTGGTTAACGAATTGCCAGGGTCTGGTTGGTTACCGAATTGTCCGGCCGGGTTGGTGCACTCATTGCCAGGACAGGGTTGGTTGACGAATTGCCCGTCCTGGTTGGTTAACGAATTGCCAGGGTCTGGTTGGTTACCGAATTGTCCGGCCGGGCTGGTGCACTCATTGCCAGGACAGGGTTGGTTACCGAATTGTCAGGGTCAGGTTGGTTAACGAATTGCCATGGCCGGGTAGGTTAACGAATTGCCAGAGCCAGCTTGGTTAACGAATTGTCCGGCCGGGTTGGTTAACGAATTGTCCCGGCCAGGTTGGTTAACGAATTGCCAGAGCCAGCTTGGTTAACGAATTGTCCGGCCGGGTTGGTGCACTCATTGCCAGGACAAGGTTGGTTAACGAATTGCCCGGTTCCGAATGGTTAACGAATTGCCCGGTCCCGGTCGGTTCACGAATTGCCCGCCCGCTGATTGTTAACTTTTCGCACCGGCGGGGGATGGCTTGGGTAACGAGCCTCCAAGATCTGTCGGTTAACCATTTGCCCGGTGGCAATTCGTTAACCAAGTCCGCTCCGGAAGTCTGGATGGGGGTCGGATTTGCCGGCCGAGGCCGACCCGGAGTTCCAGAGGCTCGGCCGCCGGGGTCAGATTCGGCCGCCCCTTTGACACATGCAATTTCTGTACGGGGGCATTGGCGGGGTTCCTGCAGATATATAGGGAGGCCGTTTTCACGAGTTGTTGAAGTATTCGGTAGATGGCACCGGCCTCCCCAATTGGTTAACCCGGGCCACGCGGCAGCTTTTCCGCACGATTCCGAAGATTGCCGGTATGGATTTTCGGACAAATACCCAATTGCGGAAGTCTGTCAGCGGGACCTATTCGCAGGCCCATGCCGGCCGAGGGGCGGCATTTTCCGTATGACTACCGGTGCTCCGGCCGCCGAATGGAAACCTTGCCCGAATGAATTTCTGACAAAGTCCCGAGGCGGGAGCCAGTAAGGGGACGTATTCGGCGGGCCGTGCCGGCCGAGCGGCGGCATTTTCGGAGGGACAACCGCAGGTCCCGCCGTCGATCCGAGACCTTGGCTGAAGAGTCGAAAGTAATCTAAGTCCCGACTCGGAAGTCAGAATGAAGGCGACTTCGGGGCCCTCCTGCCGACCGAGGCGGCCGATCGACGGCGGCACTACCGGAGGGCCGCCCGCCGAGCCAGCCGCGTGCCCTCGGCGCCACGCCGGTTAACCAATTGCCGTCGGAAGCCTGTGAAGGTCGGATCTGCCCCGTCGGGCGGGCCCGAGGTCCCCCGCGACCGGCATGAGCTCCGGGCGTCGTGCCGCCGGTTTGACACATGTCATTGTTGCACGGTCTGTCGCGGCTCTGGTTAACGAGTTAGGCCCGGAAGTCACTATGG
>NW_027278162.1:330000-342991 GCF_030028105.1 Mobula birostris
AGGCGGGGGGCCCATGGGCCAGCAAGGAGTTTCTGATGAACATCGGCCGGGACATTTTGACGGCGGGGCAAGAACTAGTTGTTATTGAGGGCGAAGGGTTTGTCCTCAGCTGGTTGATTGTCGAATTGTCGGGACTGCCGGGCCGGTTAGCGATTTGCCCGGCCGGCTTGGTTAACCATTTGCCCGAGCCGGGTTGGTTACCGAATTGTCAGGGTTGGGCTTGGTTAACCATTTGTCCGAGCCGGGTTGGTTAATGAATTGCCATGGCCGGGTTGGTTAACGCAGTTTCAGGGTTGGGCTTGATTAACGATTTGCCCGAGCAGGGTTGGCTAACGCATTGTCAGGAGCGTGCGCGGTTGGTTCACGAAACTGCCTGTTCCGGGTTTCTAGAGCGTTGTCAGGCCCGGCCGGCCGGGTTAGCGGCTTGCCAGACCCAACTTGACGAAATTCAGTGCGGCGCGGGTAAACGGCCGGAGTAACTATGACTCTCTTAAGGATGGAGGGGGGCCCATGGGCCAGCAAGGAGTTTCTGATGAACATCGGCCGGGACATTTTGACGGCGGGGCAAGAACTAGTTGTTATTGAGGGCGAAGGGTTTGTCCTCAGCTGGTTGATTGTCGAATTGTCGGGACTGCCGGGCCGGTTAGCGATTTGCCCGGCCGGCTTGGTTAACCATTTGCCCGAGCCGGGTTGGTTACCGAATTGTCAGGGTTGGGCTTGGTTAACCATTTGTCCGAGCCGGGTTGGTTAATGAATTGCCATGGCCGGGTTGGTTAACGCAGTTTCAGGGTTGGGCTTGATTAACGATTTGCCCGAGCAGGGTTGGCTAACGCATTGTCAGGAGCGTGCGCGGTTGGTTCACGAAACTGCCTGTTCCGGGTTTCTAGAGCGTTGTCAGGCCCGGCCGGCCGGGTTAGCGGCTTGCCAGACCCAACTTGACGAAATTCAGTGCGGCGCGGGTAAACGGCGGGAGTAACTATGACTCTCTTAAGGTATGGAGGGGGGCCCATGGGCCAGCAAGGAGTTTCTGATGAACATCGGCCGGGACATTTTGACGGCGGGGCAAGAACTAGTTGTTATTGAGGGCGAAGGGTTTGTCCTCAGCGGGTTGATTGTCGAATTGTCGGGACTGCCGGGCCGGTTAACGATTTGCCCGGCCGGCTTGGTTAACCATTTGCCCGAGCCGGGTTGGTTACCGAATTGTCAGGGTTGGGCTTGGTTCACCATTTGCCCGAGCCGGGTTGGTTAATGAATTGCCATGGCCGGGTTGATTAACGCATTGTCAGGGTTGGGCTTGGTTAACGATTTGCCCGAGCAGGGTGGGTGAACGCATTGTCAGGAGCGTGCGCGGTTGGTTCACGAAACTGCCTGTTCCGGGTTTCTAGAGCGTTGTCAGGCCCGGCCGGCCGGGTTAGCAGGTTGCCAGACCCAACTTGACGAAATTCAGTGCGGCGCGGGTAAACGGCGGGAGTAACTATGACTCTCTTAAGGTAAGGAGGGGGGGCCCATGGGCCAGCAAGGAGTTTCTGATGAACATCGGCCGGGACATTTTGACGGCGGGTCAAGAACTAGTTGTTATTGAGGGCGAAGGGTTTGTCCTCAGCTGGTTGATTGTCGAATTGTCGGGACTGCCGGGCCGGTTACCGATTTGCCCGGCCGGCTTGGTTAACCATTTGCCCGAGCCGGGTTGGTTAACGAATTGTCAGGGTTGGGCTTGGTTAACCATTTGCCCGGGCCGGGTTGGTTAATGAATTGCCATGGCCGGGTTGGTTAACGCAGTTTCAGGGTTGGGCTTGATTAACGATTTGCCCGAGCAGGGTTGGCTAACGCATTGTCAGGAGCGTGCGCGGTTGGTTCACGAAACTGCCTGTTCCGGGTTTCTAGAGCGTTGTCAGGCCCGGCCGGCCGGGTTAGCGGCTTGCCAGACCCAACTTGACGAAATTCAGTGCGGCGCGGGTAAACGGCGGGAGTAACTATGACTCTCTTAAGGTAAGGAGGGGGGGCCCATGGGCCAGCAAGGAGTTTCTGATGAACATCGGCCGGGACATTTTGACGGCGGGGCAAGAACTAGTTGTTATTGAGGGCGAAGGGTTTGTCCTCAGCGGGTTGATTGTCGAATTGTCGGGACTGCCGGGCCGGTTAGCGATTTGCCCGGCCGGCTTGGTTAACCATTTGCCCGAGCCGGGTTGGTTACCGAATTGTCAGGGTTGGGCTTGGTTAACCATTTGTCCGAGCCGGGTTGGTTAATGAATTGCCATGGCCGGGTTGGTTAACGCAGTTTCAGGGTTGGGCTTGATTAACGATTTGCCCGAGCAGGGTTGGCTAACGCATTGTCAGGAGCGTGCGCGGTTGGTTCACGAAACTGCCTGTTCCGGGTTTCTAGAGCGTTGTCAGGCCCGGCCGGCCGGGTTAGCGGCTTGCCAGACCCAACTTGACGAAATTCAGTGCGGCGCGGGTAAACGGCGGGAGTAACTATGACTCTCTTAAGGGTAAGGAGGGGGGGCCCATGGGCCAGCAAGGAGTTTCTGATGAACATCGGCCGGGACATTTTGACGGCGGGGCAAGACGTAGTTGTTATTGAGGGTGAAGGGTTTGTCCTCAGCTGGTTGATTGTCGAATAGTCGGGGCTGCCGGGCCGGTTACCGATTTGCCCGGCCGGCTTGGTTAACCATTTGCCCGGGCCGGGTTGGTTAACGAATTGTCAGGGTTGGGCTTGGTTAACCATTTGCCCGGGCCGGGTTGGTTAATGAATTGCCATGGCCGGGTTGGTTAACGCAGTTTCAGGGTTGGGCTTGATTAACGATTTGCCCGAGCAGGGTTGGCTAACGCATTGTCAGGAGCGTGCGCGGTTGGTTCACGAAACTGCCTGTTCCGGGTTTCTAGAGCGTTGTCAGGCCCGGCCGGCCGGGTTAGCGGCTTGCCAGACCCAACTTGACGAAATTCAGTGCGGCGCGGGTAAACGGCGGGAGTAACTATGACTCTCTTAAGGTATGGAGGGGGGCCCATGGGCCAGCAAGGAGTTTCTGATGAACATCGGCCGGGACATTTTGACGGCGGGGCAAGAACTAGTTGTTATTGAGGGCGAAGGGTTTGTCCTCAGCGGGTTGATTGTCGAATTGTCGGGACTGCCGGGCCGGTTAACGATTTGCCCGGCCGGCTTGGTTAACCATTTGCCCGAGCCGGGTTGGTTACCGAATTGTCAGGGTTGGGCTTGGTTCACCATTTGCCCGAGCCGGGTTGGTTAATGAATTGCCATGGCCGGGTTGATTAACGCATTGTCAGGGTTGGGCTTGGTTAACGATTTGCCCGAGCAGGGTGGGTGAACGCATTGTCAGGAGCGTGCGCGGTTGGTTCACGAAACTGCCTGTTCCGGGTTTCTAGAGCGTTGTCAGGCCCGGCCGGCCGGGTTAGCGGCTTGCCAGACCCAACTTGACGAAATTCAGTGCGGCGCGGGTAAACGGCCGGAGTAACTATGACTCTCTTAAGGATGGAGGGGGGCCCATGGGCCAGCAAGGAGTTTCTGATGAACATCGGCCGGGACATTTTGACGGCGGGGCAAGAACTAGTTGTTATTGAGGGCGAAGGGTTTGTCCTCAGCTGGTTGATTGTCGAATTGTCGGGACTGCCGGGCCGGTTAGCGATTTGCCCGGCCGGCTTGGTTAACCATTTGCCCGAGCCGGGTTGGTTACCGAATTGTCAGGGTTGGGCTTGGTTAACCATTTGTCCGAGCCGGGTTGGTTAATGAATTGCCATGGCCGGGTTGGTTAACGCAGTTTCAGGGTTGGGCTTGATTAACGATTTGCCCGAGCAGGGTTGGCTAACGCATTGTCAGGAGCGTGCGCGGTTGGTTCACGAAACTGCCTGTTCCGGGTTTCTAGAGCGTTGTCAGGCCCGGCCGGCCGGGTTAGCGGCTTGCCAGACCCAACTTGACGAAATTCAGTGCGGCGCGGGTAAACGGCGGGAGTAACTATGACTCTCTTAAGGTATGGAGGGGGGCCCATGGGCCAGCAAGGAGTTTCTGATGAACATCGGCCGGGACATTTTGACGGCGGGGCAAGAACTAGTTGTTATTGAGGGCGAAGGGTTTGTCCTCAGCGGGTTGATTGTCGAATTGTCGGGACTGCCGGGCCGGTTAACGATTTGCCCGGCCGGCTTGGTTAACCATTTGCCCGAGCCGGGTTGGTTACCGAATTGTCAGGGTTGGGCTTGGTTCACCATTTGCCCGAGCCGGGTTGGTTAATGAATTGCCATGGCCGGGTTGATTAACGCATTGTCAGGGTTGGGCTTGGTTAACGATTTGCCCGAGCAGGGTGGGTGAACGCATTGTCAGGAGCGTGCGCGGTTGGTTCACGAAACTGCCTGTTCCGGGTTTCTAGAGCGTTGTCAGGCCCGGCCGGCCGGGTTAGCAGGTTGCCAGACCCAACTTGACGAAATTCAGTGCGGCGCGGGTAAACGGCGGGAGTAACTATGACTCTCTTAAGGTAAGGAGGGGGGGCCCATGGGCCAGCAAGGAGTTTCTGATGAACATCGGCCGGGACATTTTGACGGCGGGTCAAGAACTAGTTGTTATTGAGGGCGAAGGGTTTGTCCTCAGCTGGTTGATTGTCGAATTGTCGGGACTGCCGGGCCGGTTACCGATTTGCCCGGCCGGCTTGGTTAACCATTTGCCCGAGCCGGGTTGGTTAACGAATTGTCAGGGTTGGGCTTGGGTTAACCATTTGCCCGGGCCGGGTTGGTTAATGAATTGCCATGGGCCGGGTTGGTTAACGCAGTTTCAGGGTTGGGCTTGATTAACGATTTGCCCGAGCAGGGTTGGCTAACGCATTGTCAGGAGCGTGCGCGGTTGGTTCACGAAACTGCCTGTTCCGGGTTTCTAGAGCGTTGTCAGGCCCCGGCCGGCCGGGTTAGCGGCTTGCCAGACCCAACTTGACGAAATTCAGTGCGGCGCGGGTAAACGGCGGGAGTAACTATGACTCTCTTAAGGTAAGGAGGGGGGGGCCCATGGCGCAGCAAGGAGTTTCTGATGAACATCGGCCGGGACATTTTGACGGCGGGGGCAAGAACTAGTTGTTATTGAGGGCGAAGGGTTGTCTCAGCGGGTTGATTGTCGAATTGTCGGGACTGCCGGCCGGTTAGCGATTTGCCCGGCGGCTTGGTTAACCATTTGCCCGAGCCGGGTTGGTTACCGAATTGTCAGGGTTGGGCTTGGTTAACCATTTGTCCGAGCCGGGTTGGTTAATGAATTGCCATGGCCGGGTTGGTTAACGCAGTTTCAGGGTTGGGCTTGATTAACGATTTGCCCGAGCAGGGTTGGCTAACGCATTGTCAGGAGCGTGCGCGGTTGGTTCACGAAACTGCCTGTTCCGGGTTTCTAGAGCGTTGTCAGGCCCGGCCGGCCGGGTTAGCGGCTTGCCAGACCCAACTTGACGAAATTCAGTGCGGCGCGGTAAACGGCGGGAGTAACTATGACTCTCTTAAGGGTAAGGAGGGGGGGCCCATGGGCCAGCAAGGAGTTTCTGATGAACATCGGCCGGGACATTTTGACGGCGGGGCAAGACGTAGTTGTTATTGAGGGTGAAGGGTTTGTCCTCAGCTGGTTGATTGTCGAATAGTCGGGGCTGCCGGGCCGGTTACCGATTTGCCCGGCCGGCTTGGTTAACCATTTGCCCGGGCCGGGTTGGTTAACGAATTGTCAGGGTTGGGCTTGGTTAACCATTTGCCCGGGCCGGGTTGGTTAATGAATTGCCATGGCCGGGTTGGTTAACGCAGTTTCAGGGTTGGGCTTGATTAACGATTTGCCCGAGCAGGGTTGGCTAACGCATTGTCAGGAGCGTGCGCGGTTGGTTCACGAAACTGCCTTGTTCCGGGTTTCTAGAGCGTTGTCAGGCCCGGCCGGCCGGGTTAGCGGCTTGCCAGACCCAACTTGACGAAATTCAGTGCGGCGCGGGGTAAACGGCGGAGTAACTATGACTCTCTTAAGGTATGGAGGGGGGCCCATGGGCCAGCAAGGAGTTTCTGATGAACATCGGCCGGGACATTTTGACGGCGGGCAAGAACTAGTTGTTATTGAGGGCGAAGGGTTTGTCCTCAGCGGGTTGATTGTCGAATTGTCGGGACTGCCGGGCCGGTTAACGATTTGCCCGGCCGGCTTGGTTAACCATTTGCCCGAGCCGGGTTGGTTACCGAATTGTCAGGGTTGGGCTTGGTTCACCATTTGCCCGAGCCGGGTTGGTTAATGAATTGCCATGGCCGGGTTGATTAACGCATTGTCAGGGTTGGGCTTGGTTAACGATTTGCCCGAGCAGGGTGGGTGAACGCATTGTCAGGAGCGTGCGCGGTTGGTTCACGAAACTGCCTGTTCCGGGTTTCTAGAGCGTTGTCAGGCCGGCCCGGCCGGGTTAGCAGGTTGCCAGACCCAACTTGACGAAATTCAGTGCGGCGCGGGTAAACGGCGGGAGTAACTATGACTCTCTTAAGGTAAGGAGGGGGGGCCCATGGGCCAGCAAGGAGTTTCTGATGAACATCGGCCGGGACATTTTGACGGCGGGTCAAGAACTAGTTGTTATTGAGGGCGAAGGGTTTGTCCTCAGCTGGTTGATTGTCGAATAGTCGGGGCTGCCGGGCCGGTTACCGATTTGCCCGGCCGGCTTGGTTAACCATTTGCCCGGGCCGGGTTGGTTAACGAATTGTCAGGGTTGGGCTTGGTTAACCATTTGCCCGGGCCGGGTTGGTTAATGAATTGCCATGGCCGGGTTGGTTAACGCAGTTTCAGGGTTGGGCTTGATTAACGATTTGCCCGAGCAGGGTTGGCTAACGCATTGTCAGGAGCGTGCGCGGTTGGTTCACGAAACTGCCTGTTCCGGGTTTCTAGAGCGTTGTCAGGCCCGGCCGGCCGGGTTAGCGGCTTGCCAGACCCAACTTGACGAAATTCAGTGCGGCGCGGGTAAACGGCGGGAGTAACTATGACTCTCTTAAGGTATGGAGGGGGGCCCATGGGCCAGCAAGGAGTTTCTGATGAACATCGGCCGGGACATTTTGACGGCGGGGCAAGAACTAGTTGTTATTGAGGGCGAAGGGTTTGTCCTCAGCGGGTTGATTGTCGAATTGTCGGGACTGCCGGGCCGGTTAGCGATTTGCCCGGCCGGCTTGGTTAACCATTTGCCCGAGCCGGGTTGGTTACCGAATTGTCAGGGTTGGGCTTGGTTAACCATTTGCCCGGGCCGGGTTGGTTAATGAATTGCCATGGCCGGGTTGGTTAACGCAGTTTCAGGGTTGGGCTTGATTAACGATTTGCCCGAGCAGGGTTGGCTAACGCATTGTCAGGAGCGTGCGCGGTTGGTTCACGAAACTGCCTGTTCCGGGTTTCTAGAGCGTTGTCAGGCCCGGCCGGCCGGGTTAGCGGCTTGCCAGACCCAACTTGACGAAATTCAGTGCGGCGCGGGTAAACGGCCGGAGTAACTATGACTCTCTTAAGGTATGGAGGGGGGCCCATGGGCCAGCAAGGAGTTTCTGATGAACATCGGCCGGGACATTTTGACGGCGGGGCAAGAACTAGTTGTTATTGAGGGCGAAGGGTTTGTCCTCAGCGGGTTGATTGTCGAATTGTCGGGACTGCCGGGCCGGTTAGCGATTTGCCCGGCCGGCTTGGTTAACCATTTGCCCGAGCCGGGTTGGTTACCGAATTGTCAGGGTTGGGCTTGGTTAACCATTTGCCCGGGCCGGGTTGGTTAATGAATTGCCATGGCCGGGTTGGTTAACGCAGTTTCAGGGTTGGGCTTGATTAACGATTTGCCCGAGCAGGGTTGGCTAACGCATTGTCAGGAGCGTGCGCGGTTGGTTCACGAAACTGCCTGTTCCGGGTTTCTAGAGCGTTGTCAGGCCCGGCCGGCCGGGTTAGCGGCTTGCCAGACCCAACTTGACGAAATTCAGTGCGGCGCGGGTAAACGGCCGGAGTAACTATGACTCTCTTAAGGATGGAGGGGGGCCCATGGGCCAGCAAGGAGTTTCTGATGAACATCGGCCGGGACATTTTGACGGCGGGGCAAGAACTAGTTGTTATTGAGGGCGAAGGGTTTGTCCTCAGCTGGTTGATTGTCGAATTGTCGGGACTGCCGGGCCGGTTAGCGATTTGCCCGGCCGGCTTGGTTAACCATTTGCCCGAGCCGGGTTGGTTACCGAATTGTCAGGGTTGGGCTTGGTTAACCATTTGTCCGAGCCGGGTTGGTTAATGAATTGCCATGGCCGGGTTGGTTAACGCAGTTTCAGGGTTGGGCTTGATTAACGATTTGCCCGAGCAGGGTTGGCTAACGCATTGTCAGGAGCGTGCGCGGTTGGTTCACGAAACTGCCTGTTCCGGGTTTCTAGAGCGTTGTCAGGCCCGGCCGGCCGGGTTAGCGGCTTGCCAGACCCAACTTGACGAAATTCAGTGCGGCGCGGGTAAACGGCGGGAGTAACTATGACTCTCTTAAGGTATGGAGGGGGGCCCATGGGCCAGCAAGGAGTGTCTGATGAACATCGGCCGGGACATTTTGACGGCGGGGCAAGAACTAGTTGTTATTGAGGGCGAAGGGTTTGTCCTCAGCGGGTTGATTGTCGAATTGTCGGGACTGCCGGGCCGGTTAACGATTTGCCCGGCCGGCTTGGTTAACCATTTGCCCGAGCCGGGTTGGTTACCGAATTGTCAGGGTTGGGCTTGGTTCACCATTTGCCCGAGCCGGGTTGGTTAATGAATTGCCATGGCCGGGTTGATTAACGCATTGTCAGGGTTGGGCTTGGTTAACGATTTGCCCGAGCAGGGTGGGTGAACGCATTGTCAGGAGCGTGCGCGGTTGGTTCACGAAACTGCCTGTTCCGGGTTTCTAGAGCGTTGTCAGGCCCGGCCGGCCGGGTTAGCAGGTTGCCAGACCCAACTTGACGAAATTCAGTGCGGCGCGGGTAAACGGCGGGAGTAACTATGACTCTCTTAAGGTAAGGAGGGGGGGCCCATGGGCCAGCAAGGAGTTTCTGATGAACATCGGCCGGGACATTTTGACGGCGGGTCAAGAACTAGTTGTTATTGAGGGCGAAGGGTTTGTCCTCAGCTGGTTGATTGTCGAATTGTCGGGACTGCCGGGCCGGTTACCGATTTGCCCGGCCGGCTTGGTTAACCATTTGCCCGAGCCGGGTTGTTTAGCGAATTGCCACGTATGGGTTGGTTAACGAATTGTCGGGTTTGGGCTTGGTTAACGACTTGACCGTGCAAGGTTGGTGAACGAATTGTCGGGGTTGGGCTTGGTTAACGATTTGCCCGAGCAGGGTTGGTTAGCGAATTGTCCGGGTCAGACTGGTTAACGAATTGTCCGGCTGGGTTGGTGCACTCATTGCCAGGACAGGGTTGTTTAATGAATTGTCCGTTCCCAGTTGGTTCACGAATTGGCAAGGCCAGGGTGGTTAAGGAATTGTCCGGGCCAGGTTGGTTAACGAATTGCCCGTCCTGGCTGGTTAACGAATTGTCCGGGCCAGGTTGGTTAACGAATTGCCCGTCCTGGCTGGTTAACGAATTGTCAGGGTCAGGTTGGTTAACGAATTGCCATGGCCGGGTAGGTTAACGAATTGCCAGAGCCAGCTTGGTTAACGAATTGTCCGGCCGGGTTGGTTAACGAATTGTCCGTTCCCAGTTGGTTCACGAATTGGCAAGGACAGGGTGGTTAACGAATTGTCCGGCCGGGTTGGTGCACTCATTGCCAGGACAGGGTTGGTTACCGAATTGTCCGTTCCCAGTTGGTTCACGAATTGGAAAACCAGGGTGGTTAAAGTATTGTCCGGGCCTGGTTGGTTAACGAATTGCCCGTCCTGGTTGGTTAACGAATTGTCCGGGTCAGGTTGGTTAACGAATTGCCAGGGTCTGGTTGGTTACCGAATTGTCCGGCCGGGTTGGTGCACTCATTGCCAGGACAGGGTTGGTTGACGAATTGCCCGTCCTGGTTGGTTAACGAATTGCCAGGGTCTGGTTGGTTACCGAATTGTCCGGCCGGGTTGGTGCACTCATTGCCAGGACAGGGTTGGTTGACGAATTGCCCGTCCTGGTTGGTTAACGAATTGCCAGGGTCTGGTTGGTTACCGAATTGTCCGGCCGGGCTGGTGCACTCATTGCCAGGACAGGGTTGGTTACCGAATTGTCAGGGTCAGGTTGGTTAACGAATTGCCATGGCCGGGTAGGTTAACGAATTGCCAGAGCCAGCTTGGTTAACGAATTGTCCGGCCGGGTTGGTTAACGAATTGTCCCGGCCAGGTTGGTTAACGAATTGCCAGAGCCAGCTTGGTTAACGAATTGTCCGGCCGGGTTGGTGCACTCATTGCCAGGACAAGGTTGGTTAACGAATTGCCCGGTTCCGAATGGTTAACGAATTGCCCGGTCCCGGTCGGTTCACGAATTGCCCGCCCGCTGATTGTTAACTTTTCGCACCGGCGGGGGATGGCTTGGGTAACGAGCCTCCAAGATCTGTCGGTTAACCATTTGCCCGGTGGCAATTCGTTAACCAAGTCCGCTCCGGAAGTCTGGATGGGGGTCGGATTTGCCGGCCGAGGCCGACCCGGAGTTCCAGAGGCTCGGCCGCCGGGGTCAGATTCGGCCGCCCCTTTGACACATGCAATTTCTGTACGGGGGCATTGGCGGGGTTCCTGCAGATATATAGGGAGGCCGTTTTCACGAGTTGTTGAAGTATTCGGTAGATGGCACCGGCCTCCCCAATTGGTTAACCCGGGCCACGCGGCAGCTTTTCCGCACGATTCCGAAGATTGCCGGTATGGATTTTCGGACAAATACCCAATTGCGGAAGTCTGTCAGCGGGACCTATTCGCAGGCCCATGCCGGCCGAGGGGCGGCATTTTCCGTATGACTACCGGTGCTCCGGCCGCCGAATGGAAACCTTGCCCGAATGAATTTCTGACAAAGTCCCGAGGCGGGAGCCAGTAAGGGGACGTATTCGGCGGGCCGTGCCGGCCGAGCGGCGGCATTTTCGGAGGGACAACCGCAGGTCCCGCCGTCGATCCGAGACCTTGGCTGAAGAGTCGAAAGTAATCTAAGTCCCGACTCGGAAGTCAGAATGAAGGCGACTTCGGGGCCCTCCTGCCGACCGAGGCGGCCGATCGACGGCGGCACTACCGGAGGGCCGCCCGCCGAGCCAGCCGCGTGCCCTCGGCGCCACGCCGGTTAACCAATTGCCGTCGGAAGCCTGTGAAGGTCGGATCTGCCCCGTCGGGCGGGCCCGAGGTCCCCCGCGACCGGCATGAGCTCCGGGCGTCGTGCCGCCGGTTTGACACATGTCATTGTTGCACGGTCTGTCGCGGCTCTGGTTAACGAGTTAGGCCCGGAAGTCACTATGGGGGTCGGATTTGCCCCGCCTGGCGGGGCCAGAGTGCGACCTTCCCGGCAGGACTTCCGGGAGGCATCCCGCCGACTTGACACATGCAATTTCTGTACGGGGGGATTGGCGGGGTTCCCGGAGATTTACGGGAACACGTTTTCCAGACACACTTAGCAGGGTGACTAGTGGTACGGTTGACACAGTGCAGAGTTCTAAGTGAGCCTTACTCAATTGTGACTCAGTAAGCGGGAGGCCGGGCGAGCTCCGACTTACAATGATAAAAGCTTTTTTTCGCTATTTCCGAAAAAAATGACAAAGTCCAAGAACGCAGCGGGGGCTGCGGACAGACAGAGTCTGAGCGCGGACCGCGGGCGGCGGCCGGCAGACCGACGGTGGCAAAAGCTTTATATCGATCCGAAAAGCAAAGAGGCATTGTGTGTACCAAGACGGAGAAGGGACAAGCCTGCCGCTGGTGCCCTCGCGAGTGTCGTCTGCGTTAGACCTCTGTTCCCCGATCGATCCGGCTTGGTCGGTCCTACCTTTGGGAGAGGCCGAGTGGAAGCGACGGTCTCGACACGTGCGCCGAACTTCCGTGCTCGGCTCGTTACCATCTCCGGAGGTGGGCAGGTGGGTCTGCCGCGGGGCGGCCCGATTGCCGACCGAGGGCTTCATGCTTTGGGCGGAATTGACGTTGGGCATTCGCACGTTTGCACCACGATCGATTGACGGAGTCTCCCGCCGGCGGACGGGACTGCTGTGCGCATAGATGACGGGGGCCGGTCGAACGACCGTCGACCATCCCGAGAAGGCAGCTACACCCACGCGCATATACCTAGGCGGTGAAGGTGCGGACCTCACCGGCGCGATCGACGGGGTGGGATGGCGAGGCGTTCACCGGCGCGGCGTTAGGCCCTGGGCCGACGGAGGCGAGCGGCGACCGTCGACCGTCCTGAGAGCCAGCTCGGCGGAAGGGTGCGGGTGCGGACCTCACCCAGCGACGCGGCTCGATAGGGGATGGCGCGGCACTGCGACGACAGACATGGCCCGAGAGAGCAAGGGACGGGCGCGCCGGCCGCAGCAGCACTCTTTCGCGCCGTAGGGGCAAGGCGAAAGAGTCGGGAGAGTTCCATAGGCCAGAGTGGCAGGGAGATGCCCGGTTCAGCCTGACTCAACCGAAGCGTTGATCCTCGGTCACCAACGAGAGGAAGGAGAGGCTCTGCGCGCGCGGTGCTACCGACTGACGGCCGGCCGATGTGCGATTTCCAGAAGGTCGGGCGGCACCCGCGCGTTCCCTCCCCGCTCCAGCAGAGGCCGGAGACGTCCGGTCGCCAGAGCGGTCCGCGTGCAGCCTCCGGTTCCGCGAGAAGGCTAGTGTCCTCGGGACGAGGAGAGCCTTGTGAGCGGTCCGGCGGGCGGTGCAGCAAATTGTCGGTACGTTTCTCGGCATTGTCATATACGAATCCTGAGAGAGAAAGAGAAAAGGGGTGTCCGCGACGCGTACGTGGGCCAAGGGCGCGTGCGGCGCCGCGACACCCAGCGGATCCCTGCAATGGAGGGGACCGCCGATGGCTGAACCGAGCACCAACCTACCCCGGCGGCGGGGAGGCCACGTGCACGAGCGCGGCAGCTTACCTGGCGCACGACCC